>NC_056075.1:1200000-1500000 GCF_016772045.2 Ovis aries
TCCAAAATCACTGTAGATGGTGACTGCAGCCATGAAATTAAAAGACATTTACTCCTTGGAAGGAAAGTTACGACCAAACTAGATAGCATATTCAAAAGCAGAGACATTACTTTGCTGACTAAGGCCCGTCTAGTCATGGTTATGGTTTTTCCTGTGGTCCTGTATGGATGTGAGAGTTGGACTGTGAAGAAGGCTGAGCACCGAAGAATTGATGCTTTTGAACTGTGGTGTTGGAGAAGACTCTTGAGGATCCCTTGGACTGCAAGGAGATCCAACCAGATCATTCTGAAGGAGATCAGCCCTGGGATTTCTTTGGAAGGAATGATGCTAAAGCTGAAACTCCAGTACTTTTTCCACCTCATGGGAAGAGTTGACTCATTGGAAAAGAGTTTGATGCTGGGAGGGATTGGGGGCAGGAAGAGAAGGGGACCACAGAGGATGAGATGGATGGATGACATCACTGACTAGATGGACGTGAGTCTCAGTGAACTCCAGGAGTTGGTGATGGAGAGGGAGGCCTGGTGTGCTGCAGATCATGGGGTTGCAAAGAGCCGGACACTACTGAGCGACTGAACTGAACTGAACTAACACTGTTTCCACTGTTTCCCCATATATTTCCCATGAAGTGATGGGACCAGATGCCATGATCTTCGTTTTCTGATTGTTGAGTTTAAGCCAACTTTTTCACTCTCCTCTTTCACTTTCATCAAGAGGCTTTTTAAGTCCTCTTCACTTTCTGCCATAAGGGTGGTGTCATCTGCATATCAGAGGTTATTGATATTTCTCCCGGCAGTCTTGATTCCAGCTTGTGTTTCTTTCAGCCCAGCGTTTTTCATGATGTACTCTGCATAGAAGTTAAATAAGCAGGGTGACAATATATAGCATTCATGCAATCCTTTTCCTATTTGAAACCAGTCTGCTGTTCCATGTCCAGTTCTAAATGTTGCTTCCTGACCTGCATACAGATTTCTCAAGAGGCAGGTCAGGTGGTCTGGTATTCCCATCTTCTTCAGAATTTTCCATAGTTTATTGTGATCCACACAGTCAAAGGCTTTGGCATAGTCAATAAAGCAGAAATACAAGTGTGGTTTTTTTTTTTTTCTGGAACTTTCTTGCTTTTTCCATGATCCAGCGGATGTTGGCAATTTGATCTCTGGTTCCTCTGCCTTTTCTAAAACCAGCTTGAACATGAGGAAGTTCATGGTTCATGTATTGCTGAAGCCTGGCTTGGAGAATTTTGAGCATTACTTCACTAGCATCTGAGATGAGTGCAATTGTGTGGTAGTTTGAGAATTCTTTTGCATTGCCTTCCTTTGGGATTGGAATGAAACTGACCTTTTCCCATCCTGTGGCCACTGCTGAGTTTTCCAAATTTGCTGGCATATTGAGTGCAGCACTTTAACAGCATCATCTTTCAGGATTTGAAATAGCTCAACTGAAGTAGCATCACCTCCACTAAATTTGTTCGTAGTGATGCTTTCTAAGGCCCACTTGACTTCACATTCCAGGATGTCTGGCTGTAAATGATTGATGACACCGTCCTGATTATTTGCTTCATAAAGATCTTTTTTTGTTCAGTTCTTCTGTGTATTCTTGCCACCTTTTCTTAATATCTTCTATTAGGTCTATACCATTTCTGTCCTTTATCGAGCCCATCTTTGCATAAAATGTTCCCTTGGTATCTCTAATTTTCTTGAAGAGATCTCTGTCTTTCCCATTCTGTTCTTTTTCTCTATTTCTTTGCCTTGATCGCTGAAGAAGGCTTTCTTATCTCTTCTTGCTATTCTTCGGAACTCTGTATTCAGATGCAGATATCTTTCCTTTTCTCCTTTTTTTTTTTTTTTTTTACCTCTCTTCTTTCCACAGCTCTTTGTAAGGCCTCCCCAGACAGCCATTTTGCTTTTTTGCATTTCGTGTCCATGGGGATGGTCTTGGTTCCTGTCTCCTGTAAATGCCAGGAACCTCATTCCATAGTTCATCAGGCACTCTGTCTATCAGATCTAGTCCCTTAAGTCTATTTCTCATTACCACTGTATAATCATAAGGTATTTGATTTAGGTCATACCTGAATGGTCTAGTGGTTTTCCCTACTTTCTTCAATTTAAGTCTATTTTGGTAATAAGTAGTTCATGATCTGAGTCAAAGTCAGCTCCTGGTTTGTTTTCATTGACTGTATAGAGCTTTTCCATCTTTGGCTGCAAAGAATATAATCAATATGATTTTGGTGTTGACCATCTGGTGATGTCCATGTGTAGAGTCTTCTCTTGTGTTGTTGGAAGAGGGTGTTTGCTATGACCAGTGCATTTTCTTGGCAAAACTCTATTAGTCTTTGCCCTGCTTCATTCTGCATTTCAAGGCCAAATTTGCCTGTTACTCCACGTGTTTTTTGACTTCCTACTTTTGTATTCCAGTCCCCTATAATGAAAAGGACATCTTTTTTGGGTGTTAGTTCTAAAAGGTCTTGTAGGTCTTCATAAAACCATTCAAGTTCAGCTTCTTCAGCACTACTGGTTGGGACATAGACTTGAATAACTGTGCTATTGAATGGTTTGCCTTGGAAACGGACAGAGATCATTCTGTCGTTTTTGAGATTGCATCCAAGTAGTGCATTTTAGACTCTTTTGCTGACCATGATGGCTACTCCATTTCTCCGAGGGATTCCTACCCGCAGTAGTAGATATAATGGTCATCTGAGTTAAATTCACCCATTCCAGTTCCTTTTAGTAGAATTTCGATGTTCACCTTTGCCATCTCTTGTTTGACCACTTCCAATTTGCCTTGAATCATGGACCTGACATTCCAGGTTCCTATGCAATATTGCTCTCTACAGCATCGGACCTTGCTTCTATCACCAGTCACATCCACAGCTGGGTATTGTTTTTGTTGTGGCTCCATCCCTTCATTCTTTGTGATGTTATTTCTCCACTGATCTCCAGTAGCATATTGGTCACCTACTGACCTGGGGAGTTCCTCTTTCAGTATCCTATCATTTTGTCTGTTCATACTGTTCATGGTGTTCTCAAGGCAACAATACTCAGGTGGTTTGCCATTCCCTTCTGCAGTGGACCACATTCTGTCAGACCTCTCCACCATGATCTGCCTGTCTTGGGTTGCCCGGCAGGCATGGCTTAGTTTCATTGAGTTAGACAAGGCTGTGATCCTAGTGTGATTAGATTGACTAGTTTTCTGTGAGTATGGTTTCAGTGTGTCTGCCCTCTGATGCCCTCTTGCAATACGTACCATCTTACTTGGGTTTCTCTTACCTTGGGTGTGGGGTATCTCTTCATGGCTGCTCCAGCAAAGCACAGCCACTGTTCCTTACCTTGGACGAAGTGTATCTCCTCACCGCTGCCCTTCCTGACCTGAACGTGGGATAGATCCTCTACGCCCTCCTGCGCCTGTGCAGCCACCACTCCTTGGACACGGAGTTGTTCCTCCCGGCTGCCGCCCCTGACCTCCAACACAAGTTAGCTCCTCTTGGCCGCTGCCCCTGGCTGTGGACATGGGGTAGCTCCTGTTGGAAACTGCCCCTTGGGCCTGGGGTCCTCCTGGCTTCTGCCCCTGACCTCGGATGTGGGGTAGCTCCTCATGTCTCTTAGGGAAGATTAAATGGCTTTTAGGAAAGATGAATGGACTTTAAAATATATGGGAAGTGTCATAATTTGTGACAAAGTGGTTTGGGCGTGGTATTCACCTACACACTCTTCTCTCAGATTACAAATTAATACCTCTGAGATTTCCTCTGTGTGCAATATAGTATAATCAATAACTCTTCAGTCTGGTTTTCATTCTCTATACCATTGTTGTTAGTTATTGGCAAATGAATAAAATCAATTTGCTATTCACTTTCCTGTATCTGAGCATAATAGAACGATTTATTTGAAACTACTCAAGTCAAAGAAAAGGGGTTGCTTAAACCGTCTTTGAGATAGGCATGCAGATGGGCCTGAACCATTTATTAATCTAGCTAAACTGTAGAAGAAATGGCTAACTGTTGTGATGTGTCCTCTCTTACATTATTTATTACTACTATTAATTGCTTATATGGAGCTGTATATAGACTATAAAATTTCTGTTTGGAACCTAGAATGTTAGATCCAAAAAGGACTTTGTAATAAGTTTTAGTTCAACCCTTTTCCCTTATTAATGAAAGAAAAGAGACCCAGAATGAAGACATGAGTTGGTTAAATTTATAGATAATAAAAGGCAGAGTTATATGCCGTGGCCCGGTTACTTGGATCTGAAAACTATGTTCTAATGTATTACCTTCCAAATTTAGTTCTTTTTTTTTTCCTTAAACATTTTTAAGTAAAATATCAGAAACCAAACTACATTATCATTGCTGCCTATTGTATTATATAAAGTTAGGTTAATCCCTGCACAAGATCTAAATCTACTTCTGAAAACTAACTGTAATTTAATATATAATTAGTTCATTTAGGTGCATCATGGCTATATTTCTAGAAAAAAAATCTCACATATTATAAATAAAGATCATGTTTATTTTACACATATTCCCATTGAGTCCTTTGAGATAAACTCTTCTGGTGTTTGACAGAATCCAATTATGTCAGTTAGTTAATGGGTTTTCTTGGTCTATGTGATGAGAACAAAGGAAAGCTAACTGAAGTAGTTTTGCTTTGCTTGATGGAAGTAGATAAAAGTGATAAAATATGGCCAGGATTGTTGAAATTCTCAGTTCTTGTGATTTCAGTGCTAGTTTAAAAGGCCCATAAAGGAAGATATGTTCCTCTCTAATTTATCATCATAGTACCTGGTCAAGTTCCTAGCACAGAGTGGAGAGTGATCAATTTTGTTTAAAAATAATTAGTTAGCCCTAACATATGTTAATTTAGGCCTGGATGCAAGTACCATTCAAGAGAATGTTTGAGGAATGGCCAAGATAGTGGAGTAGAAAGACCCTGAGCTCCCCTTCTCCCCTCAGCACCCCAAATTCGAACTATTTACAGAGCAATTATCAATGAGATTGACCTGAAAGCTAGTTGGAAAAAGTCTCCTAGAGGTATAAAGAATAAACCACAAAACGTTTTGAACGAGTGAATATATGGTATAGTCAAGACATATACTTCAAGTAAGCAACCCACTGACAGGAAAATAATTATAGTTCAGAGATTCTCCCCAAGAAGCAAGGGTTTCAAGCCTCACAGTGGGCTCTCCAAGCAAGGTATCCTACTTTGGGAAGGTAAGCCCCTAGAATATTTGGTTTTAAAGGCCAGTAGGGCTTACTTGGAAGGAGAGGCAGAGGGACATTAGACCAGAGATCCACTCTTAAATGGTATACACAAAATCTCACATGCTCTGAGACCCAGTGAAGTAGCAGAAATTTGAAAGGAACCAGGATCAGACCCATTTGATGATATTGGAGAACCTCCAGAGAGGCAGGTTGTAACTGGGGCTTTTCATGGAGACATAAATGCTGCCAGAAGCCATTCTGGTAAACTAATTTTAACACAAGGACACTGGTTTTGGCAAGCCTCACTTTGGAATCCTCTCTCTAGCTTATTAGTGGTAGGAGCTGGTTCTAATCATACACTGGTCAAGTGAGGACATAGCCTATTCTCTAGCAGACCTGCTGCCATAGGAACTTTTGAGCTCTTAACCTCACCCACCAGAAGACAAGCTGAGAACTTGGGACAATCTGGGCCTTGGCTCCACTCACCAGCAGGTTGACAACTGCTTTTGACCCCCTAGGCACTGTAGCAAGAGACCCAAGGACCTGGCTCCACACATTAGAAGGCTGTCAATAATATTGGGACAGTGCCTTACCCACCAGTGTGTGAACATCAACCCTGGCCCTCCATCAGTGGGTTGACACCAGCTCAGGACACCAGTTGCAGGCAACTGTCAGAAAGCTGTCATACCCACCATCAGGCTGATACTAGCTCTGGGATCCACAGCACCATTGACATCTACCCTTAGAACCAGCTCTCAGGGTAGAGCAACCAGAACCAACAGCAGGACTCGGGTCATTCAGCCAGTATGCCAAGACTCATCTTTGTTCACCAGCGACCTTTGCACTAGGCAAGTCCTGGCAACCAACTGAACTAGGGGCCAGCCACACTTACAAGTGTGCCCACATTAGCCAACTCACCACAAAAGATGAGCTCACAGCCTATATAGAGAGAATCCCTAGAGCATATGGCTCTGGTGACCAGAGGGAAGTGTTCTACTGGGCCTGATAAAGCGTCTTCCATGTGAAGCTGTTTCTCCAAGATAAGGAAAATTAACCAACCAACCATATATGTAAAAATAAAAATACAGAAAGATAAAATGAAGCAGCAAATGAATGTGTTCCAAAGAAAGAAATAATATAGAATCTCAGAAGAATTAATTAAGGTGAGGAAAGCAATTTATCAGATAAAGAACTCAAAATAATGATCATACTGGAGTTTCAGCTTCAGCGTCAGCCCTTCCAAATGAGGATTCAGGGTTGATTTCCCTTAAGATTGACTGATTTGATCTCCTTGCTATCCCAGTGACAATGAGGAGGCTTCTCCAGTACCATAGTTCTAGGGCATCAATTATCTGGCGCTCTGTTTTCTTTATGATCCAGTTCTCACAACCATACGTGACCACAGGGGAGACCATTGCCTTAACTATATGGACCTTTGTTGGCAGTCATGTGTCTGCTCTTCAACATACTGTCTAGATTTGTCATAGCTTTTCTGCCAAGAAGCAATTTTCTTCTGACTTCATGGCTGCAGTCATTATCCACAGTGATTTTAGAGTCCAAGAAGAGGAAATCTGTCACTACTTCTACCTTTTCCCCTTCTATTTGCCATGGAGTAATGGGGCTGGATGCCATGATCTTAGTTTTTTAAATGTTTAGTTTTAACTGGCTTTTCACTATATCCACTATTGTGTATATAATCTATATCTACAATAAGTAGTTAAGGTATACATAAATCAAAATAAAGTAAAATATGAAGTCAAAAGCATTAAATTTGGCAGGATTGGTAAAAATTCAGGGTTTAAATACATTTGAACTTAAGAGATCAGCAACTTAAAATAATCAGAAAGTAGGTGTTTATGTTTATATATATATATATATATAATGTATATTATATATTGGTTAATATATATGTGAATATATATATATATATATATATATATATATATATATATATAATTCTATTTGGTTAATATAGACTATCCAAAAATCTATAATAGGTATACATAAGGGAAAAGGGAATCTAAACATAACACTAGTAATAGTCATCAAATCACAAAGGAATAAAGAAAAAGATAAAATGAATAAATCAATCAACATAACAAAGCAGGAACAGACTCACAGATACAGAGAAGTATAGGTGGTTGCCAGAGGGCTTGATACTGGGAGAAGAGAGAAGTAAGTAAGAAACATTAAGGTGTACAAACTTCCAGTTATAAAATAAATCAGTTCAGTTCAGTCGCTCAGACCTGTCCGACTCTTTGCCACCCCATGAATCACAGCACACCAGGCCTCCCTGTCCATCACCATCTCCCAGAGTTCACTCAGACTCACGTCCAGCATGTCCGTGATGCCATCCAGCCATCTCATCCTCTGTCGTCCCCTTCTTCTCCTGCCCCCAATCCCTCCCAGCGTCAGAGTCTTTTCCAATGAGTCAACTCTCCACATGAGGTGGCCAAAGTACTGGAGCTTCAGCTTTAGCATCATTCCTTCCAAAGAAATCCCAGGGTTCATCTTCAGAAGGGACTGGTTGGATGTCCTTGCAGTCCAAGGGACTCTCAAGAGTCTTCTCCAACACCACAGTTCAAAAGCATCAATTCTTCTGTGCTCAGCCTTCTTCACAGTCCAACTCTCACATCCATATGTGACCACAGGAAAAACCATAGCCTTGACTAGATGAACCTTAGTTGGCAAAGTAATGTCTCTGCTTTTGAATATGCTATCTAGGCTGGTCATAAATTTTCTTCCAAGGAGTAAACGTCTTTTAATTTCATGGCTGCAGTCACCATTTGCAGTGATTTTGGAAAAATAAAGGCCGACACTGTTTCCAGTGTTTCCCAATCTATTTCCCATGAAATGATGGGACCGAATGCCATGATTATCATTTTCTGAATGTTGACCTTTATGCTATCATTTTCGCTCTCCTCTTTCATTTTCATCAAGAGGCTTTTTAGCTCCTCTTCACTTTCTGCCATAAGGGTGGTGTCATCTGCATATCTGAGGTTAGTGATATTTCTCCCGGCAACCTTGATTCCAGCTTGTGTTTCTTCCAGCCCAGCGTTTCTCATGATGTACTCTGCATAGAAGTTAAATAAGCAGGGTGACAATATACATCCTTGACGCACTCCTTTTTCTATTTGGAACCCGTCTGTTGTTCCATGTCCAGTGCTAACTGTTGTTTCCTGACCTGCATACAGATTTCTCAAGAGGCAGGTCAGGTGGTCTGATATTCCCATCTTCTTCAGAATTTTGCACAGTTTATTGTGATCTACACAGTCAAATGCTTTGGCATAGTCAATAAAGCAGAAAAAGATGTTGTTCTGGAGCTCTCTTGCTTTTTCCATGATCCAACAGATGTTGGCAATTTGATCTCTGGTTCCTCTGCCTTTTCTAAAACCAGCTTGAACATCAGGAAGTTCACGGTTCATGTACTGCTGAAGCCAGGCTTGGAGAATTTTGAGCATTATTTCACTAGCATCTGAGATGAGTGCAATTGTGTGGTAGTTTGAGCATTCTTTTGCATTGCCTTTCTTTGGAATTGGAATGAAAACTGACCTTTTCCAGTCCTGTGGCCATTGCTGAGTTTTCCAAATTTGCTAGCATATTAAGTGCAGTACTTTCACAGCATCATCTTTCAGGATTTGAAATAGCTCAACTGGAATTCCATCACCTCCACTAGCTTTGTTTGTAGTGATACTTTCTAAGGCCCACTTGACTTCACATTCCAAGATGTCTGGCTCTAGATTAGTGATCACATAATCATGATTATTTGGGTATTGAAGATCTTTTTTTGGTACAGTTCTTCCATGTATTCTTGCCACCTCTTCTTAACATCTTCTGCTTCTGTTAGGTCCATACCATTTCTGTCCTTTATTGAGCCCATCTTTGCATGAAATGTTCTCTTGGTATCTTTAATTTTCTTGAAGAGATCTCTGGTCTTTCCCATTCTGTTGTTTTCCTCTATTTCTTTGCCTTGATCGCTGAAGAAGGCTTTCTTATCTCTTCTTGCTAGTCTTTGGAACTCTGCATTCAGATGCTTATATCTTTTCTTTTCTCCTTTAGTATTTGCCTGTCTTCTTTTCACAGCTATTTGTAAGGCCTCCCAAGACAGCCATTTTGCTTTTTTGCATTTCTTTTCCATGGGGATGGTCTTGATCCCTGTCTCCTGCAGAATGTCATGAACCTCATTCCATAGTTCATCAGAAACTCTATCTGTCAGATCTAGGCTCTTAAATCTATTTCTCACTTCCACTGTATAATCATAAGGGATTTGATTTAAGTCATACCTGAATGCTCTAGTGGTTTTCCCTATTTTCTTCAATTTGAGTCTGAATTTGGTAGTAAAGAGTTCATGATCTGAGCCACAGTCAGCTTCCTTGTCTTGTTTTTGTTGACTGTATAGGGCTTCTCCATCTTTGGCTGCAAAGAATATAATCAGTCTGATTTCCGTGTTGACCATCTGGTGATGTCCATGTGTAGAGTCTTCTCTTGTGTTGTTGGAAGAGGGTGTTTGCTATGACTAGTGTGTTCTTTTGGCAAAACTCTGTTAGTCTTTGCCCTGCTTCATTCCACATTCCAAGGCCAAATTTGCCTGTTATTCCAGGTGTTTCTTGACATCCTACTTTTGCATTCCAGTCCCCTATAATGAAAAGGACATCTTTTTTGGGGCGTTAGTTCTAAAAGGTCTTGTAGGTATTCATAAAACCGTTCAACTTCAATTTCTTCAACCTTACTGGTTGGGACATATACTTGGATAACTGTGATATTGAATGGTTTGCCTTGGAAACGAACAGAGATCATTCTGTCATTTTTGAGATTGCCTCCAAGGAGTGCATTTCAGACTCTTTTGTTGACCATGATGGCTACTCCATTTCTTCTGAGGGATTCCTGCCTGCAGTAGTAGATATAATGATCACCTGGGTTCATTTCACCCATTCCAGTCCATTTTAGTTTGCTGATTCCTAAAATGTCGACGTTCACCCTTGCCATCTCCTGTTTGACCAGTTCCAATTTGCCTTGAATCATGGACCTGACATTCCAGGATCCTATGCAATATTGCTCTTTACAGCATTGGATCTTGCTTCTATCACCAGTCACTTCCACAACTGGGTATTGTTTTTTCTTTGGCTCCATCCCTTCATTTTTTCTGGAGTTATTTCTCCACTGATCTCCAGTAGTATATTGGGCACCTAATGACCTGGGGAGTTCCTCTTTCAGTATCCTATCATTTTGCCTTTTCATACTGTTCATGGTTGTTCTCAAGGCAAGAATACTGATGTGGCTTGCTATTCCCTTCTCCAGTGGACCACATTTTGTCATATCTCTCCACCATGACCTACCCGTCTCCTTGACCTTTCTAAGTGCAGGCAGTGGCGGCGGGCCAGCACACTATGCACCGGCGGCGGCGGTGGGCTGACACACTAAGCGCGACCAAGAGCTACCCCCTGTCCAAAGTCAGGGACAGCAGCCCAGAGTGCCAGGCTGCGATGGTGCAGGAACGGCCGGGAGGAGCCACCCTGCCTCTGAGGTCAGGGGCGGTGGCCTAGAGGAGCTATCCCACGTCTGAGTTTGTGGCAGCTGGGAGGAGACACCAAGCGTCCAAGGTCAGGGCGGTGGCCAGGAGGAGCTACCTGGTATCCAAGGTCAGTGGCGGCCAGGAGGAGACACCCCACGTTTGAGGTCAGGGGTGGCTGAGAGAAGCCGTCTCGCACGCGAGGCCAGGAGCGGTGACCCTGAGGAGTCACCGTGAGCCCTTGGCCAGGGGCAGAAGCTGGGAGAAGCCACCCACACCCGGGGCCAGGGCTGGTGGCAGGGAGGAGCAACCTGAGGAGAGGTGGCTGAGCAGGCACAGGAGTGTCTAGAGGAGCTATCCCACATTGAAGGTCAGGAAGGGCGGCAATAAAGAGATACCCCTCATCCAAGGTAAGGAGCAGAGGCTGTGCTTTGCTGGAGCAGCTGTGAAGAGATACCCCATGCCCAAGGTAAGAGAAACCCAAGTAAGATGGTAGGTGTTGCAAGAGGGCATCAGAGGGCAGACACACTGAAACCATACTCACAGAAAACTAGTCAATCTAATCACACTAGGACCACAGCCTTATCTAACTCAATGAAACCAAGCCACGCCTGCAGGGCAACCCAAAATAAATGCCATGTGTATAAAATGTACACTGTGGGGAAATAGTTAATAAATATGCAATATCTTTGTATAGTGGCAGATGGTAACAAGAATCATCACAATTGATCATATTGAGATATATATATATATACATATATATATATGTATATATATATATATATATATATATATATAAAAGTATCAAACTTCTGTATGTGTTATAGGAACTAACAAATCACTGTGGTCAATTATACTTCAAAACGGAGAAGGCAATGGCACCCCACTCCAATACTCTTGCCTGGAAAATCCATGGACAGAGGAGCCTGGTGGGCTGCAGTCCATGGGGTCACTAAAAGTTGGACACGACTGAGTGACTTCACTTTCACTTTTCTCTTTCATGCATTGGAGAAGGAAATGGCAAGCCACTCCAGTATTCATGCCTGGAGAATCCCAGGGACAGAGGAGCCTAGTGGGCTTCCATCTATGGGGTCACACAGGGTCAGACACGACTGAAGCGACTTTGCAAGCAACAGCAACATACTTCAAAAACAAACACTCAGAAAAAGAGAACAGATTTGTGGTTACCAGAGTCAGGGGACGGTGGGAGAGAGAACTGGATTTAGGTAGTTAAAAGGAACAAACTTCCAATTATAAAAGACATGGGTACTAAGAATGTAATTTACAACATGAAAAATATAATTAATACTGCTATATGCTATATATGAAAAATATTATGAGGGTAAATCTTAAGAGTTCTCATCACAAGGAATTTTTTTTGTTTGTTTCTTTAATTTTGTATCTATATGAGACGATTTATGTTCACTAAACTTACTGGGGTCATCATTTCAATATATATACCTGTCAAATAATTATGCTGTACACCTTAAGCTGATACACTGCTGTGCATCAATTATATTTCAATAAAACTGGAAGAAAATAAACAAAATGTTCTATCTACTATACATATATTCTATTTTCTTATTCAAATTTCATAACTACTTGAGATACATTTGATTAATTTTTATTGAGGGTTCTTCTTCTCTTTCCCCTTCTCCTTTTTCTTGATGATGAAGCTTTGAGATTTTCTATGAAGATAATCATTTGCTCTGTGAATAACATATTTCACCTTTTCATTTTCAGTCTGTGCATCTTTTATTTCTTGTCTTACTGTGCTAGCTAGGACTTTGAAAATGATTTTGAATAGGATATGTGAGACAGAATATCCTTGGCCTTTTTCTCATGGGAAGTATGTGAGTTGAAAGTTTTTGTAGATGTTCTTTTATCAAGTTGAGAAACTTGTACTTTGTTTCTAATTTGTTAAATAAGTTTTTATTCAGAGAGGGTGTTTAATTTTATGAAATGTTTTGCAGTGTCAATTTATATTACCACATGATTCTCTTTTGTAGCCTTTTACGTGGTGGGTTATGTTAGTTGATTTATGGATATCAACTCTGTCTTGCATATCTGGAATAAATCCCACTAGATTCAGGTGCATATTGTTTTCATGCACTGGATGTGACTTAGTCATTCTTCTTCTAAGATTTTTGCATCTCTCTTCATGAAAGACATAAGCTTCAAATTCCTCTCATGTCTTCTTTTTTGTTTTTAATTAATTTATTTTTTAATGGAGCGGTAAATGCTTTACAGAATTGTTATTTTCTATCAAACCTCAACATAAATCAGCCATAGGTATACATATATCCCCTCTAGTCTCTGTTGATTTCAGGCTTCCCTAAGTATTCCTCCTTAGAGACTATATTGGACAGCTATTTTAGTTGTAACCACTAATTTTTATAATCCTGTTTCGCAGACATAGGGTATTGGAGAAGGGAAACTTTATATAATTTTATGATTAAATGTAGAGTTATGGAATGTGATATTTACCTGTATTACTCTTATGGTTTAGCTCGTTTGTATTCTTTTTAAGCAAAATAAGAAGAATTGATGATTCTGGATTGATAAGAATGAGATTCTCCACTTGAGATATCCCCTGGTAAAGCCTTTTCCCTGGAATGACAGACTTTTATGGAGAGAATATTCTGGGCATATTTCACAATGAATACTGTTTCTGTACACCTGCTACAGCTATAGGATGGTCTTTCTTAGATCTTTATAGTGATAACCTAGTGGGTTTCCTGGAGGCAAAGCTTGTAATATAATAGGGAATTTCCTAAAACTGCACTCCCTAGGAGTTTCTCTCTCTCACACTAGTCTGCATTCAGCCTCCAGCAATTCATTAAAATTGCCATTTAAGTGTATTTACCAATTTACGTCTCTAGTGACTTCTCTTTTAGGAAAGGAGATCTTAGCTCAGTTTCTCTAGGTTCATCTGTCTTTCCAGGTTTTAGCGTGTCAGTTTACACTGCTACTTTAGTTTGTCAATGGATCCAGGAATAGTTGTGAGATGTATAAAATAAAAGAGATGGACTTAAGGTAACTTTAGGCTTGGATTTTGAGAAGCTAGATAAAACTTGCTGGAATGAGAAAAACTGGGACTGACAATCAGCATGGAGGGAATTCCAGGGGTGTGCTGCTGACATGTTAATTTGAGATGTCTGTTATAGACCCATATGAAGATGTTGTGTATGCAGTTGAGTATATAAGTCTGAAATTCAGGGAAGAGGACAAACTGGAAATATTAATTTAATAACCGTAAATTTAGAGATAGCATCAGAAAAAATCCATGGATGAATTCTTTTTATTAAATATTAATATTTAAATGTTATTAAATAATAGTTTTATTAGATATTAAAATAAATTGCACCTTTCCCTTGAATGAAAAATAAAGAATTTCATCAAGGTAACAGAAAACATTTCATATGTGGGATTCTATAGTGTAAAAACAAAAAAAACAAACAAACAAAAAAAACACAGGAAATTGTAAACCTCAAAGTATAGCTCAATGCTGGGTGAAAGGTTTTAGGAAGAATTTTCTTCCCTTTAGTGAGTATATGTTATCTATCTTCTTCCACAAAGAACATATTCCATAGGACATCATTTCCACTCAATTATATTAGAATAGAAGAAAGGGCAAAAAGGGAATTGAAATGCATGCACTTTAGAAAAGACACATAAAGCAGAACAATATTTAACTTTAAAAGAGCAATTCTCATCTGTGGCACTAATGTTTATCCAATAATTTCCATTTTTACCACCTGCAAGACTGAGGTCACCTTATTTAAAAAGATTAGAGAATAAAGGCTAACACAATATCAACAGACTAAGTATATCTGTTGAAACCAGAAGAGGAAACACAGGGAAATGCAAAAAAGAACCTTAGAAGTCATTTTATTTCCATGCAGGTATTCTTTTTTTTTTTTTTTTTTTTCCAATAGGATTCTTTCTTTACAAGCGTCCTTTGGTTTAGCTTGTATATATGAATACTGTGTAAAGCAATTCTAAATTCTAGGAAGTTCAAGTTGCCATAATTTCTTACTTGGTTCTTTGATTTTTCTGCCATGTCTGGAATCATTTTGATGCTCTGGACCAGCTCTTTTCTTGTTTGTGTAATTGCACTATTATTGACAGTGGGTCTAGGTTGATTTTAGTGAGTTTAAGAACTGGGAAAAGATTCTTTCTATGAAGAGCAGTCATAGGAGATGACATGTCCAGGATTTGAGGTCTATGATGAATAAAGAGCCAATGATCTGAAGAATTGTATAATAATAATAGGAAAGTTCAATTTTATGGGTACATTCCCTTGTGCTCCCAGCACTGGAATCTTAAGTTACACAAACCGAATCAATCTTGGATATTCACCAACCCCCCATCATTTCACTCACATTTCTGAAAAATCTATATAGAGTACATATACAGTCAGAAGAAACAAAGAAGAAATTGCAAAGATATGCACTTAGTTTACCTCTCTTCTGTCTAACTGGTTGTCTGTGAGAATAATTTTGGGGAATAATTATAATAGATTTATAGGATACCTAGTGCTGTGGTTCTTAAGAAGGCAATGGCACCCCACTCCAGTACTCTCGCCTGGAAAGTCCCATGGATGGAGGAGCCCGGTAGGCTGCAGTCCCTGGTGTCACTAAGAGTTGGCACGACTGAGCAGCTTTTCACTTTCATAAATTGGAGAAGGAAATGGCAATCCACTCCAGTGTTCTTGCCTGGAGAATCCAAGGGACGAGGGAGCCTGATGAGCTGCCATCTATGGGGTGGCCCAGAGTCGGACACGACTGTAGCGACGCAGCAGCAGCAGCAGCAGCAGCAGCAGCATCAGTACTATAGTTCAGAGCCATGCTCTATATAGACCCAAAATCTGTTTTATTCATAATTTTATGTGTTGTGAATTTTTTGTCATTAGAAGCTTCTCTTTTACTTATAGGTTGGTGGTGATAAATTTTTAATTGATTTTACTATTATTGTTTTTTTCAGGCAATAGAATGTCATAGTCTGCAGTTTTATATTACTCTGTCATGTCTACTCTTTTTTTTTTTTTTCCTTCCAATTTTCTGTGAAAATAGTCGTTGCTGTAAAACTGACATTAGAAAAGAAAAATCCTTAAAACTGCAATACTGGAAAGTAAGGTCCTTTCAAAGACAGCATAGTGGCTTTAGATTCAGCCAGGTTTGAATCTCAGATTTTTCTAAATAATGACTGTGTTACTTTGGCAAATAGCTGAAACTTCCTGAGCCCAAAATTCTTCAAAAAGTTTATAAAACAACCAAATGAACTGTGTATGCTATCTAACACAATGATCAAGACATTGTGTGCATGTGTCCCAAGTCGCTTCAGTTCTGTCCAACTTTGTACAACCCTATGGAGTGTAGCTTGCCAGGCCCCTCTGTCCATGGAATTCTTCAGGCAATAATCCTGAAGTAGACTGCCATGCCCTCCTCTATCAAGGCATTAATTTTAAGAAAATAATATATCATTACTATGTAAACACATTATAATTAGTTTTGCCATCATTCCATCATTATTTTACCGTGTGGATAATGAGATGGGATATTCAACTTGCTTTTAAGGTTTTAAAAGAACTTCGAACTAATACCAAACTGGAAATTGACATCTATTTTGATAACAATTAGCTTTCTATTCTATATGAGATACTTTTGCTACACTTCCTCACATCAGCTCAACTTCATCCATAATTACAGCAGCAGCTGCAGAGGACAAGTCTATCTAGGTTTTGCTATTATAGTAACTATGACAGTTGATGCATAGTTACCAATCAGTAGAATACTTTCTCTTCAATCTCCACTATTCAGGAAAATTAATCTAATCCCTTTTTACATGAACAGGACAACAGCAAACAGTTACTGTCTTGCCCCATGTCATGTGAAGTGTTATGATTTTGGTCACAATATGGTCTATAAGATGATACCCTTATGTTAATCCATGCTAGTGATCTGGCAGTCTCCTATAGGATAGACATATGACCAAACTTGGGAGAAAAATGCTACAGTAATATTTAAAGTCCTGATTCATCAAAAATATTTAGAAATTTGAATGTTTTGAAGTATTATCGATAAAGGACATGCTTAAAGGTAAACAGCAAATGTTGCATATTGACCCTTTGCAAAGAAAGCATAATGCCTAGTAGGTTTCTTTGGATTTGGGAGATATTAAATACTGTACTTGGGCATACTACTGAAAGCTATTAAATGATGCAGCAAGATACTAATTTTGAATGGGAACTTGATCAAATCCAGAATGCAATATAAGCTGTTCTTGACATAAAACATTACTCATAATATCTAAATTACTCATTGTCTTGTTACAGAAATCCATGTTGGATACAGTAGCTTTGTGGATTTTTTGCCATGCCTCAAAAGGATTGCAGAGCAAGGCCATGCCATTTGTAACAGACAACTCCTTACCATTTGCAAAATAGTTATCATAGTGAGTTACTGGGCTCTAACTCAGAGAAGGCGACAACAGAGGATGAGATGGTTGGATTCCATCACTGACTTGATATACATGAGTTTGAGTAAGCTTTGGGAATTGATGATAGACAGGGAAGCCTGGCATGCTGCAGTCCATGGAGTCACAAAGAGTCAGACACAACTGAGCAACTGAACTGAATTGAACTCAACTGAATAGCTTTCTGAAGTTCTGATTGTGTTAAATTCAACCAAAGCTGCATTTAAAATGTGAAGAAACATCAGATACTGTAGGGTCTAATGGCATGCAGTCATAATATCATGGTTTACAAAGATGTTGCATAACTATATAGTCTAGGTTCTACTTTTTTGGGGGGCACTGAATCCTCTCCTTTTTCTATATCTGTATTCTCATAGGGAATTCTCAGTTACCATTTAATAGAAACGGAAAATACCTTGGACCTAGATAACAGGTTGGTTTGTCTGGTATGTTGATGTGAGCTAAAAAGTGCAGTACTATACAATGTATACCCTTTCATAAGTTACCTTAAATGATAGCATGAAAGGATGGATCTTTCCAAAGAGCATTTCTGTTAAAAGTTTATTTGTTCTTTCTCATTGTCTAAGGTAACAAATATACATGGATTCAGGTGTGGTGAATGACCTAGTCATTAATTGGATGATTAGTTGGTCATGAGTATAAAATTGGCAAGATAAAAAACTCAATAACAAGAAGTCTACAAAGAGGAACATAGATAGACCTACACACGGGGGAGGGGGACACAAAGTATGTAGATCTGGTATCTCCTACAAATCCTTACTGCCTAATATCTTATCATATAGAATTTACTTAAATAATAGGTGGGCATAATAACACTCAGCCTGTCTCCTCCATTACTCCTGGTGCAAAAGCCCCATGAATGCATGGGTCATGGTGTATGTGCATTTATTTGCTCAATTATGTCCTACTCTTTGTGACCCCATGGTCTGTAGCCCACCATGCTCCTCTGTCCACTGGATACTCCAGGCAAAAATATTGGAGTAGGTTGCCATTTCCTTCTCTAGGAGATCTTCCTAACCCAGGGATTGAACTCAGATCTCCTGCGTTGCAGGCTCATTCTTCACCACAAGGGAAGCCCATGGGTCATGGCAGCAGGTAGGATTACATAATGCCTGGCCCTAATAGAATCTGCACCTTCTCATTTATAATGGTGTAGGTAATGCTGTGATGGTTACTCTGTTAAGGTCAACTACCCCTGTTGAGCCTTCAACTGGATAGTGTAACCTGAGGAGACCATCCAGCCTCATACTGAGAAGTTAGTTCCACCAGACTTATTTCACACTGGAGGCATCCCTCTTTTGGCAATTTACATAATTTCTGTATCTCTACTTTTACTACTTCATAATAATTTACAATATTTTTTTATTTGCCAACTTGGAATACCATATAACATCTTCCATACCTAGGGAGTATTTTATGGTAAATGAGACATAACTATGAGTGAATGATCATAGACTCTACCTACTATTCCATATCTTATGTCATCAGGAAAAACAAATGGCCAACAAAACAATATAGTGACCTATATTTGCCAGGTGGAATGGATAGTTAGATAGTTTGGATAGCTCATGTACACACTGCCATATACAAAATGGATAAGCAACAAGAACTTACTGTATAGCATATGAAACTCTGTTCAATGTTATTTACCAACCTGTTTGGAAGGGGTTTTGGGGGACGTCGGGAGCCACACATATTAGGCATTACTGACAAAATGGAGGAATGGCCCCAAACCCTTCTCCTCATCTCGTAGGCACAGCCCTGCGATGAAGGAGTTAGGCCTTGTGATTCTGACTTGCTCTTTCTTTTCTTTGATTGAGTTGTCTGGAAAGAATGTTAAAGTGCTTGAGAGAAGCATGAGAAAGCATAAAGCCTTCTGCAGCTGTGCCCAGAAAATAATACGCAAAATAACCATTGACATTTGTTCAAGGATCTTTACAAAGAATGTCCCAGGATGAGCACGTACGCTGCAGCTTGAGGCCATGGGAAAGATTGCTATCTGAGACCTGTTTGTGAGGGAAATGTTTATGGCAAAAGAAGTTTGCTGAGTTTCAGTCCAGTCCCTCAGTCGTGTCCGACTCTTTGCGACCCCATGAATCGCAGAACGCCAGGCCTCCCTGTCCATCACCATCTCCCGGAGTTCACTCAGACTCACGTCCATCGAGTCAATGATACCATCCAGCTATCTCATCCTCAGTCATCCCCTTCTCCTCCTGCCCTCAATCCCTCCTAGCATCAGAGTCTTTTCCAATGAGTCAACTCTTCACATGAGGTGGCCAAAGTACTGAAGCTTCAGCTTTAGCATCATTCCTTCCAAAGAAATCCCAGGGCTGATCTCCTTCAGAATGGACTGGTTGGATGTCCTTGCAGTCCAAGGGACTCTCAAGAGTCTTCTCCAACATCACAGTTCAAAAGCATCAATTCTTCAGTGTTCAGCCTACTTCACAGTCCAACTCTCACATCCATATGTGACCACAGGAAAAATCATAGCCCCGACTAGACAGACCTTAGTTGGCAAAGTAATGTCTCTGCTTTTGAATATGCCATCTAGGTTGGTCATAACTTTTCTTCCAAGGAATAAGCGTCTTTTAATTTCATGGCTGCAGTCACCATTTGCAGTAATTTTGGACCCCCCAAAAATAAAGTCTGACACTGTTTCCACTGTTTCCCCATCTATTTCCCATGAAGTGATGGGACCGGATGCCATGATCTTCATTTTCTGAATGTTGAGCTTTAAGCCAACTTTTTCGCTCTCCTCTTTCAGTTTCATCAAGAGGCTTTTAAGCTCCTCTTCACTTTCTGCCATAAGGGTGGTGCCATCTGTATACCTGAGGTTACTGATATTTCTCCCAGCAATCTTGATTCCAGCTTGTGTTTCTTCCAGTCCAGCGTTTCTCATGATGTATTCTGCATAGAAGTTAAATAAGCAGGGTGACAATATACAGCCTTGACGTACTCCTTTTCCTATTTGGAACCAGTCTGTTGTTCCATGTACAGTTCTAACTGTTGCTTCCTGATCTGCATACAGATTTCTCAAGAGGCAGGTCAGGTGGTCTGGTATTGCTATCTCTTTCAGAATTTTCCACAGTTTCTTGTGATCCACACAGTCAAAGGCTTTGGCATAGTCAAGAAAGCAGAAATAGATGTTTTTCTGGAACTCTCTTGCTTTTTCCATGATCCAGCAGATGTTGGCAATTTGATCTCTGATTACTCTGCCTTTTCTAAAACCAGCTTGAACATCAGGGAGTTCACGGTTCATGTATTGCTGAAGCCTGCCTTAGAGAATTTTGAGCATTACTTTACTAGCATGTGAGATGAGTGCAATTGTGTAGTAGTTTGAGCATTCTTTTGCATTGCCTTTTCTTGGAATTGGAATGAAAATTGACCTTTTCCAGTCCGTAGCCACTGCTGAGTTTTCCAAATTTGCTGGCATATTGAGTGCAGCTCTTTCACAGCATCATCTTTCAGGATTTGAAATAGCTCAACGGGAATTTCATCACCTCCACTAGCTTTGTTCGTAGTAATGCTTTCTAAGGCCCACTTGACTTCACATTCCAAGATGTCTGGCTCTAGATTAGTGATCACATCATCATGATTATCTGGGTATTGAAGATCTTTTTGTACAGTTCTTCCGTGTGTTCTTGCCACCTCTTAATATCTTCTGCTTCTGTTAGGTCCATGCCATTTCTGTCCTTTAATAAGCCCATCTTTGCTGAGTTTAGGGTTTAGGAATAATTAAGAATAGCTAGAAGCCTTTTTAGGAGATAGTGATCTTAAGATGCAAGGGTCAAACAGGATTTAGAAAGATAAGAAATAAACTGAGGAATGTAGCATGAGTTACAATGTAATCACAAATTAAGCATAGGACACATAAGAGAAAGTAGATAACAGATAGTAAAACTGATTTTGAGAGAATCACTGAAGCAGGAACTCTGTTTGTAGGGCAACTATTATTTCTGGAGATAGTAAATCTGGGTGGGGAAAGTAGAAATATCAAACCTCTGACCTAATGATTTTGGCAAAGTATAAAAGAGAACCTGAAGCTTGAAATAAACATGTAGTTTCATACTACAAGTCAGAGACTACATCATCATCTGCCAATACCACTCACCTCTTCAGGCTGACGCCCTGGCTGCTGAAGCTGGACTCTGGCAGGGGGACAATTGCTGCATGTATATATATGGCTGAGAGCCTTTGCTCTTCACTTGAAACTAACCACAACATTGTTAATCGGCTATAACTCAATACAAAATAAAAAGTTTAGTTTGAAAATATATATAAATATATAGTGACCTGTTGAGTGCAATGTTAAAATATCTTGGAAATATCACCCACAAGGTGGTACACTGCATGTACCAAACCAGTACACCACATAAACTGTTTCCTTAGTGGCTAAAACAACAGTTAAAAGAACCAGAAGCTCAAAGTAAGTTTGGTTCTTCCTAGGAAATGGCAACACACTCCAGTATTCTTGCCTGGAGAGTCCCAAGGATGGGGTAGCCTGGTGAGCTCTCATCTATGGGGTTGCATAGAGTCAGACACGACTGAAGTGACATAGCAGCAGCAGTATTGCTTCCAGAAACTAACTGGAAAATCTGTGCTTCCTACCGTGTGAATTTATGCCTTGCTGGATTAGAGACTCTGTGTCTCAGCAGGTGACAGATTTTTCCAACAGAAGACAGTGAGAGTTTCTTTAAACCTGGAGTTGTTACTCAGTTCAGTTCAGTCAGTTCAGTCACTCAGTCATGTCCGACTCTTTGCGACCCCATGAATTGCAGAATGCCAGGCCTCCCTGTCCATCACCAACACCTGGAGTTCTCTCAGACTCACGTCAATCAAGTCAGTGATGCCATCCAGCCATCTCATCCTCTGTGTCCCCATCTCCTCCTGCCTCCAATCCCTCCCAGCAGCAGAGTCCTTTCCAATGAGTCAACTCTTCACATGAGGTGGAAAAAGTACTGGAGTTTTAGCTTTAGCATCATTCCTTCCAAAAAAATCCCAGGGCTGATCTCCTTCAGAATGGACTGGTTGGATCTCCTTGCAGTCCGAGGGACTCTCAAGGGTCTTCTGCAACATCACAGTTCAAAAGCATCAATTCTTCTGCGCTCAGCTTTCTTCACAGTCCAACTCTCATATCCATATATGACTACTGGAAAAACCATAGCTTGACTAGATGGACCTTAGTCGGCAAAGTAATGTCTCTGCTTTTGAATATGCTATCTCGGTTGGTCATAACTTTTCTTCCAAGGAGTAAGCATCCTTTAATTCATGGCTGCAGTCACCATCTGCAGTGATTTTGGACCCCAGAAAAATAAAGTCTGACACTGTTTCCGCTGTTTCCCCATCTATTTCCCATGAAGTGGTAGGACTGGATGCCATGATCTTCATTTTCTGAATGTTGAGATTTAAGCCAACTTTTTCACTTTCCTCTTTCACTTTCATCAAGAGGCTTTTTAGTTCCTCTTCACTTCCTGCCATAAGGGTGGTGTCATCTGTGTATCTGAGATTATTGATATTTCTCCTGGCAATTTTGATTCCAGCTTGTGTTTCTTCCAGTCCAGCGTTTCTCATGATGTACTCTGCATAGAAGTTAAATAAGCAGGGTGACATTTACAGCCTTGACATACTGCTTTTCCTATTTGGAACCACTCTGTTGTTCCATGTCCAGTTTAAACGGTTGCTTCCTGACCTGCATACAGATTTCTCAAGAGGCAGGTCAGATGGTCTGGTATTGCTATCTCTTTCAGAATTTTCCACAGTTTATTGTGATCCACACAGTCAAAGGCTTTGGCATAGTTAATAAAGCAGATACATGTTTTTCTGGAACTCTCTTGCTTTTTCCATGACCCAGCGGATGTTGGCCATTTAATCTCTGGTTCCTCTGCCTTCTCTAAAACCAGCTTGATCATCAGGAAGTTCACTGTTCACGTATTGCTGAAGCCTGGCTTGGAGAATTTTGAGCATTACTTTACTAGCATGTGAGATGAGTGCAATTGTGCGGTAGTTTGAGCATTCTTTGGTATTGCCTTTCTTAGGTATTGGAATGAAAACTGACCTTTTCCTGTCTTGTGGCCACTGCTGAGTTTCCCAAATTTGCTGGCATATTGAGTGCAGCACTTTCACAGCATGATCTTTCAGGATTTGAAATAGCTCAACGGGAATTCCATCACCTCCACTAGCTTTGTTTGTAGTGATGCTTTCTAAGGCCCACTTGACTTCACATTCCAGGATGTCTGGCTCTGGATGAGTGATCACACCATCGTGATTATTTGGGTATTGAAGATCTTTTTTGTACAGGTCTTCTGTGTATTCTTGCCACCTTTTCTTAATATCTTCTGTTTCTCTTAGGTCCATAAAATTTCTGTTCTTTATCAAGCCCATCTTTGCGTGACATGTTCCCTTGCTATCTCTAATTTTCTTGAAGAGATCTCTAGTCTTTTCCATTCTGTTGTTTTCCTCTATTTCTTTGCATTGATCACTGAAGAAGGCTTTCTTATCTTTTCTTGCTATTCTTTGGAACTCTGCATTCAGATGCTTATATCTTTCCATTCTCATTTGGTATTTGCCTGTCTTCTTTTCACAGCTATTTGTAAGGCCTCCCAAGACAGCCATTTTGCTTTTTTACATTTCTTTTCCATGGGGATGAACTTGATCCCTATCTCCTGTACAATGTCACAAACCTCATTCCATAGTTCATCAGATAGAGTATCTGTCAGATCTAGGCCCTTAAATCTATTTCTCACTTCCATTGTATAATCATAAGGGATTTGATTTAGGTCATACCTGAATGGTCTAGTAGTTTTCCCTATTTTCTTCAATTTAAGTCCAAATTTGGTAATAAGGAGTTCATGATCTGAGCGACAGTCAGCTCCTGGTCTTGTTTTCATTGACTGTATAGAGCTTCTCCATCTTTGGCTGCAAAGAATATAATCAATCTGATTTCGGTGTTGACCATCTGTTGATGTCCATGTGTAGAGTCTTCTCTTGTGTTGTTGGAAGAGGGTGTTTGCTATGACCAGTGCATTTTCTTGGCAAAACTCTATTAGTCTTTGCCCTGCTTCATTTCGCATTCCAAGGCCAAATTTGCCTGTTACTCCAGGTGTTTCTTGAGTTCCTACTTTTGCATTCCAGTCCCCTATAATGAAAAGGACATCTTTTTTGAGTGTTAGTTCTAAAAGGTCTTGTAGGTCTTCATAGAACTGTTCAACTTTAGCTTTCTTAGCATTACTGGTTGGGGCATAGACTTGGATAACTGTGCTATTGAATGGTTTGCCTTGGAAACGAACAGAGATCATTCTGTTGTTTTAGAGATTGCATCCAAGGAGTGCATTTCAGACTCTTTTTGTTGACCATGATGGCTACTCCATTTCTTCTGAGGGATTCCTGCCTGCAGTAGTAGATATAATGATCACCTGGGTTCAGTTCACCCATTCCAGTCCATTTTAGTTTGCTGATTCCTAGAATGCCGACGTTCACCCTTGCCATCTCTTGTTTGACCACTTCCAATTTGCCTTGAATCATGGACCTGACATTCCAGGTTCCTATGCAATATTGCTCTTTATAGCATCAAACCTTGCTTCAATCTTCAGTCACTTCCACAACTGGGTATTGTTTTTTCTTTGGCTCCATCCCTTCATTCTTTCTGGAGTTATTTCTCCACTGATCTCTAGTAGGGTGTTGGGCACCTACTGACCTGGGGAGTCCCTCTTTCAGTATCCTATCATTTTGCCTTTTCATATTGTTCATGGTGTTCTCAAGGCAAGAATACTGAAGTGGTTTGCCATTCCCTTCTCCAGTGGACCACATTGTGTCAGACTTCTCCACCATGACCTCCCCCCCCCGCCCCGTCTTGGTTTGACTCATGGGCATGGTTCAGTTTCATTGAGTAGAAAAGGCTGTGGTCCTAGTTTGATTAGATTGACTAGTTTTTTGTGAGTATGGTTTCAGTGTGTCTGCCCTCTGATGCCTTCTTGCAACCCCTACTATCTTACTTGGGTTTCTCTTAACTTGGGTGTGGGGTATCTCTTCACGGCTGCTCCAGCAAAGCACAGCCGGTGCTCCTTAAATTGGGGAAAGGGTATCTCCTCTTTGCCGCCCTTCCTGACCTTCAATGTGGGATAGCTCCTCTAGGCCCCCTTGAGCCTGGGCAGCCACCACTCCTTGGACATGGGGTTGCTCCTCCTGGCCACTGCCCTTGGCCTCAAGCGTGGGGTTGCCCCTCCCAGCTGCCACCCCGACCTCGGACCTGGGGTAGCTCCTCCCGGCCGCCACCCCTGACCTCAGAAGCCGGGTAGCTCCTCTCAGCCATTCCTGGGCCATCGAAGCCTGGCAGTCTTGCCTGCTGCCCCTGACCTTGGACTTGGGGTGGCTCCTCTTGGCTGCCGCCCTTTGGGCATGGGGTCCTCCCCGCTTTTGCCTCTGACCTCGGAGATGGGGTAGCTCCTCTCAGCCACACTTAGTGTGCTGGTCACAGCCACCCGGGATTAGTGAGCCGGTCGCAGCCGCCCGCACTTAGTGTGCTGGTTGCAGCCGCCCACGCTGGTTATTTTGAAATCCTCATGTCAATGTTTTATGAGATAATCATAACTAAGGCATACTTTTTATTTTATATAGTGTCAAAATATATGTCCTCTTGAAAATGTTTGTGTCAAGAAGGTTTACAATAGCAAATCAAAATAAAATATGTTACAGTTTCTATAATGAGATTTTAAATATGCACACAGTAATATAATCCTTTTCAAGACATCACACACAGTAAAAGTGTAACATATTACTACTAATGAAGTTGACGCATGTATTTTATAAAAGATAAAAGATAGCAATAGGTGTAGGTGGTATATTTAGTTAATTTAAAACTAGTTATTTAAAATGACTTTTATTTTACTTAGAGCATGTTAGGTTATTATTATTCATTCTGTGGATTCTGTGGATTATACCAGCAAAATCTCTTGGTATCTTAAAAATAAAAATGCAAATTAATGGCTTTCCTACATCTGACTATAACTCCAGCAGAAAATACTTTTTGCATCTTTAAAACACATACACACACACACACACACACACACACGATGAATTTCTTCAAATATTCCTTACCTTTTCTTCTTTGCAACTAGTAGCAGGAATCAGGAATGGACTGTTATATTAATTTCAGTTATGCAGTTAGTGACTTCTTTTCTCGTACTGAGTCTAAAACTGTAGAACAGAATGCCCTGCCCTCCCACCATTCCCCATGAGTAGGAATTCTGTATTAATCAGAAGACAAAGGGAACCATTCTAGGGACACAATGCCTTCATTTCCAAAGACGAGTAGCTTATTTGTGGAAAAAGTAAAGAACTTTCCTTAAGTGTATTTATGATAATTTTTTTAAAGCCAGTGATCCCTATATTAGGGTTCTCCAGAGAAACAGAACCACAAGAATTTTCTTATGTGATTATGGAGGCTGAGAAGTCTCACAAGTTGCCCTTAAGCAGGAGAACCAGAAAAGCTAGTGGTTTAATTCAGTTTGAGTCTGAAAACCTAAGAACTAGGGGAACTGATTGATACCTGAAGGCAGGAGAAGATAGACATCCCAGCTCAAACAAAGAGAGTAAATTTTTTCTTCATCCTTTTTGTTCTTTTTAGATCCTTGATGGATTGGATGATGCCCACCTACATTTGTGTGACCATTCTTCTTTATTCAGCTTACCAGTTCAAATGCTAGTCTCTTCTAGATACACCCTCACAGACACATCAGAAATAGCATTTTACCTATTTAGGCATGGCTTGGTCCAGTCAAGTTGACACATAAAATTAAGCTTTTTAACTTTATGACATATAAAAATCCTCTCACTTTGATTATAGAAGGGAATGTCCTGTTACATTAGATCCTATCATGTACTTAAATCCTATCATGGAAACAATAACAGATAAGCAAATTGGAGTGAGTACTTCATTCTTATTTTTCCAAAATGTGTGATACCTGTATCTAGGTATCCATATTTAAGTTCCTCTGGAAGTGATATGATGCAATATGGTCTTTGTGACACATAACATAAGTAAGACTGCTTTCTTTACATTCCACCATGAATTGTATTAGAGAGCAAATATTCCTTGCATGAAATAAACCTATGACAGCCATGCAAAGCAGATTGTCTTTACCTACTCTTTTGATAATTCATTTGCAAGTTGACAAGTATATTTATTTTTGTGATATATAAAAGGATATGCTTTCCTTCTAAGATTTTATATTTAATTATACATTTATTGTCTTTTATTTCACTTGAAAGTGTATGGATAGATGCCATAAATCCAAATCAAATTAAAATTATGCCTCAGTGTAATTAAACCAGTTTGAAAATGGTTGTCTCTAGAGGACTCTTTAGTGTATTGGAAACATTAATAAATGGTCTATTCCGAATATGAATGCCCCCAAAGAGGTGAATTACAATGATTCTGACAAACCATTGTTTTATTCATAGGGCCTTCATCAATCACCTACCAAACAATTCATTGACAATTTAATAAGAATACTTTAGACATATTTAAGTAGAAATTATTAAATTATTTGTATACTTTTATGTGTGCACTATGCTAATTTACAAGTTAGCTGAATGCCTAAGAAAAGAATATGTTTATAATTTAAACTTCTGGCAGCTGTTTTTATTATGAGCCTTTCATCAGTGATCCATTTGTAGTGTATATAGATCAGGCTGATGTGTTAATGTCTCTTCTAATTAATTTTGAGGCAAATGAGTAATCAAATTTCCTGTTTAGCCACCTCTCCCTCAAAGAAGGTGCAAAGACATTTAAATTTACCTACTGAAAATGTTTCTAATGTAAAATTCACAATTAAATGCAAATATGCACAATTTTCTAACATAGCTTTTTGTTAACATTTAATTTTCTACCCTAAAAGTTTGTGTGTGTTTTTTTTTTATTTCTATTGTCTGTAGATTATAATATAAAGTCAAACATGTATCTGCTGATACTTTTAAAGTTGACATGTCTTTATACTTAGAAATGTCTCTTAATAGTAGGCTTTCCTGGTTGTTTAAATAGTAAAGAATCTACTTGCCATGCAGGAGACCTGTGTTCAGTCTCTGGGTTGGGAAGATGCTCTGGAGAAGGAAATAGCAACCTACTCCAGTATTCTTGCCTGGAGAATTCCATGGACAAAGGAGCCTGGCAGGCTACAGTCCATGGGGTCTCAAAGAGCTGGACATGACTGAGTGACTAGCACTCATCTTCTCAAATAAAACTTGAGCTTACTGAATATATTTGCCATTCCTTAATTTCCATGTAGTTATCTGTATATTAAAATGGTAGTTATTATATATTAGATAATAAATATATATTGAATTATTCCACCAGTAAATGTGAAAAACTGAATTGTTGATTTGCTCAATCTCAAAATTCATTGAAAGTAACTTAAAAGTTTTCCCCATCAGTTCAGTTCAGTTTAGTTCAGTCGCTCAGTCGTGTCTGACTCTTTGTGACTCCATGAATTGCATTATGACAGGCCTCCCTGTCCATCACCAACTCCCGGAGTTCAATCAAACTTATGTCCATCGAGTCGGTGATGCCATCCAGCCATCTCATCCTCTGCCGTCCCCTTCTCCTCTTGCTCCCAATCCCTCCCAGCATCAGAGTCTTTTCTAATGAGTCAACTCTTCTCATAAGGTGGCCAAAGTATTGGAGTTTCAGCTTTAGCATCAGTCCTTCCAATGAACACGCAGGACTGATCTCCTTCAGAATGGATTGGTTGGATCTCCTTGCAGTCCAAGGGACTCTCAAGAGCCTTCTCCAACACCTCAGTTCAAAAGTATGAATTCTTTGGCACTCAGCTTTCTTCACAGTCCGACTCTCACATCCATACATGACCACTGGAAAAACCGTAGCCTTGACTAGATGGACCTTTATTGGCAAAGCAATAACTTTCCTTCAAAGGAGTAAGCGTCTTTTAATTTCATGGATGCGATCAGCATCTGCAGTGATTTTGGAGCCCAAAAAAATAAAGTCTGGCACTGTTTCCACTGTTTTCCCATCTATTTGCCATGAAGTGTTGGGACCAGATGCCATGATCTTCGTTTTCTGAATGTTGAACTTTAAGCCAACTTTTTCACTCTCCACGTTCACTTCCATCAAGAGGCTTTTTAGTTCCTCTTCACTTTCTGCCATAAGGGTGGTGTCATCTGCATATCTGAGGTTATTGATATTTCTCCCAGCAATCTTGATTCCAGCTTGTGCTTCAACCAGCCTGGCATTTTGCATGATGTTCTCTGCATACGAGTTAAATAAGCAGGGTGACAATATACAGCCTTGACATACTCCTTTTCCTATTTGGAACCAGTCTGTTGTTCCACGTCCAGTTCTAACTGTTGCTTCTTGACCTGCATATAGGTTTCTCAAGAGGCAGGTTAGGTGGTCTGGTATTCCCATCAATTTCAGAATTTTTCACAATTTATTGTGATCCACACAATCAAACGCTTTGGCATTGTCTCCTTAGGTAAGTTTATTCTGAGGCATTTTATTATTTTTGTTTAGCTGGTTAATGAGATTGTTTCCTTTATTTCTCTTTCTAATTTTTTTTGTTGTTTATATCTAGGAATGCAAGAGATTTCTGTAATTTTGTATCCTGAAAATATACCAAGTTCACTGATAATCTCTAATATTTTTCTGGTGACTTCTTCAGTATTTTTCTATGTACAGTATCAGGTCATCTACAGTGACAATTTTACTTCTTATTTTGCAATTTCATTCTATTCATTTCTTTTTCTTCTCTGATTGCTGTGGCTAGAACTTCCAAAACTATGTTGAATAGTAGTGGTGAGAGTGGACATCTTTGTATTGTTTTGGATTGTAGAGGAAATGTCTCCAATTTTTCACCATTGAGAATGATGTTTGCTGTAGATTTGTCATATACTCATATTATATTGAGACAGTTTCCCTCTATGCCCACTTTCTGGAGAGTTTTTTGTTTTTTGTTTTTTTTTTTTTTTTTGGTCATAAATGGATATTAAGTTTTGTAAAACCTTTTTATGCAACTATTGTGATTGTCATATGGTTTTTATTCTTCAGTTAGTTAATATGGCATATCACATTGATTTATTTTTGCAGATACTGAAAAATCCTTATCTCCCTGGGTTAAGTCCGATTTGATCATAGTGTATGAGCTTTGTAATATGTTGTTGGAGTCTGTTTGCTAGTATTTTGTTGAGGATTTTTGCATCTATACCCTCAGTAATATTGGCCTGTAATATATTTTTGTGAAATCTTTGTTTGGTTTTGATATCAAGGTGATAATGTCTTCATAGAAGAAGTTTGGAAGTGTTTCTTTGTCTACAGTTTTTTAGAATTGTTTTTGAAGTATAGGTGTTAACTCTTTTATATACCTGGTAGAATGAACCTGTGAAGTCACTTGATCCTGAACTTATGTTTTTTGGAAGTTGTTTTACTACTGATTCAACTTTATGACTGATAATTGGCCTGTTCATAGTTTCTTTTTCTTCTAGGTTCACTGTTGGGATATTATACATTTCAAGGAATTTATTTCTTCTGTGTGTCCATTTCATTGGTTTATAATTATATATTATAATCTCTTATGATCATTTGTATATCTTTGGTGTCTGTTTAACTTTTCCTATTTCTGACATTATTGATTTCAATCCGCTTTTTTTTTTTTCTTCTTCATGATTTTGGCTGAAGTTCTATCAATTTTATCTTTTCAAGGAACTAGCTATTAGTTTTATTAATCGTTTCCATTGTTTTTAGTCTGTGTTTCATTTATTTCTGCTCTGTTCCTTATGATTTATTTCCTTCTACTAACTTTGAGTTTTGTTTGTTCTTACTCTTCTGGTTCCTTTAGGTGTTTGTTTGAGATTAGGTGTCTGTTTGAGATTTTTCATGTTTCTTAATTTAAGCTTGTATCACTGTAAACTTCCCTCTTAAGTTTGATTTTGCTGCCTCCTTGATTGCTCAAGCAGTAGAGAATCCACCTGCAATGCAGGAGAAACCAGAGACATGGGTTCAATCTCTGGGTTGAGAAGATCCTCTGGAGGAGGAAATGGCAACACATTCTCAAGTATTCTTGCTTAGAAAATTCCTGGTGAATTATAGTCCATGGAATCACAAAGAGTTGGATACAACTAAGCACACATGTGGAGAAGGCAATGGCAACCTACTCCAGTACTCTTGCCTGGAAAATCCCATGGACGGAGGATCCTGGTAGGCTGCAGTTACTCTTGCCTGGAAAATCCCATGGACGGAGGATCCTGGTAGGCTGCAGTCTGTGGGATCGCTAATAGTTGGACACGACTGAGTGACTTCACTTTTGCTTTTCACTTTCATGCATTGGAGAAGGAAATGGCAACCCAGTCCAGTGTTCTTGCCTGGAGAATCCCAGGGACGGGTGAGCCTGGTGGGCTGCCATCTATGGGGTCGCACAGAGTCGGACATGACTGAAGCGACTTAGCAAGCACACATATATGCATGCAGATAGATTTTGGATCATTTTGTTTACTTTTGTCTGCTTTTTTTTTTTTTTTTAATTTCTTTTTGATTTCTTCAGTGACCGACTGGTCGTTCAGTAGAATACTGGTTGACTTTCATATGTTTGTTTTTCTGCCTTTTTTTTTTTTTTTTTTTAAACTTGTATTCTGTTTTCACAGTGTTGTAATTAGAAAAGATACTTTATATGATGTCAGTTTTCTTTGATTTACTGAAACTTGTTTTGTATCCAAATGTAATACTATCTTGGAAAATATTCCATCTGCACATGTATTCTGCTGATTTTGGATGGAATGCTCTGTTGGTGTCTGCTAAGTCTATTTGGTCTAATGTGTCACTTAAAGTCAGTGTTTCCTCATTAATTTCTGTCTAGTTCATCTGTCCACTAATGCAACTGAGGTGTTAAAATTCCCTCTACTATTTGTGTTACTGTTGATTTCTCTCTTTAAGTCTATTAATATTTTCTTTATATTTTTATGTGCTCCTACATTGAGTGCACATATATTTACAACTTTTATAGCTTCTTAAATTGATCCTTTGATTATTATTTAACGCCCTTCTTTGTCTTTTGTTGCAATATGTGGTTGAAAGTCAATTTTGATTGATATAAATATTGTTACCCTACCTTTCTTTTCATTTCCATTTGTATGGAAAACCTTTTTCATGTCCTCACTTTCAGTCTTTCTGTGTCTGTAGATTTGAAGTGAATCTCTAGTAGAATACAAGTTGCTCTTGTTTTCTTAACTCTTCAGCAATATATGTCTCTTAAATGGAACATTTTATTTTTAGCATATAAAGTTTTTATTTTTAATAATTTTATCTATTTATTTATTTTTGTCTATGCTGGATCTTCACTGATGTGTGTAAGCTTTCTCTAGTAGTGGTAAGTGCCAGCTACTCTCTAGTTGCAGTACATGGGCTTCTCATTGCATTGGCTTCTTTTGTTGTGGAGCGTGGGCTCTAGGCATATGGACTTCTGTAGTTGAGGCACATGGGCTCAGTGGTTAAGTCTCCTGGCCTCTAGAGCCCAGGCTCAATAGTTGTGGCACATAGGCTTAGTTGCTCTGTTGCATGTGGAATCTTCTTGGATTAGGGATTGAACCCATGTCTCCTACATGAGCAAGTGAATTCTTTACCAGTGAGTCACCAGAGAACCCCCTAGAGTTTTTATGATTAGGTATGTATCACCATTTTGTTAACTGCTTGGAGGTTCATTTTTGTTATTTCTTTTTGTTCCTTCATTCTTTTTTGTTTTGTTTTCTTCCCTTGTGATTGGATGACTGTCTTCAGGTTAAGTTTGGATTTCTTTTTCATGTGCATGTGTCTATCATAATTTTTTGGTTTGTGGTTACTGTGAAGGGTGTGTGTGTGTGTGTGTGTGTGTGTGAGTGACTTTAAAAACATTAATATTGGTGTGGATAAATAGATTGATCATTATTTCAAGTTGCTGTTCTTAAGTTCAAACACATTCTAACAACTCTGTATTTTAACTCTTCTCCCTCCCAAATTACTGTTTTTGCTATCATATTTTGTGTTTTTGTTTTGTGCATCTCTTAGATAATTTTGCTTCTTTGTTTTTTCGAAATTTTTACATGGTTGATTTACTACCTTTACTACATATTTGCCTGGGCCAATGTTCTTTTTCCTTTCATAATTTGTGTTTCTACTTGTGGCCTCTTCTTTTTCACTTAGGAAAGATCTTTTAACATTTCTTGTAAAGCTGATTTGGTGGTGCTGAACTCTTAGCTTTTACTTGTTTATAAAATCTCTTATTTCTCCATCCATCTGAATGAAATCCCTGCTAAGCAGAGTATTCATGGTTTTAAGATTTCCTCTTTCATAGCTTTAAATATATTATGCCACAGTTTTCTAGTCTGTAGAGTTTTGCTGAAAAGTCAGCTGATAGCATTATAGGGATTCCCTTTTAAGTAACGTGTTGTTTTTCCCTTGATGCTTATACTATTCCCTCTTTATCTTTCTTTTTTTTTTTTCCATTTTAAATGTAATGTGTCCTGATACAGTTTTTGTATGATCCTGTTTGTGACTTTCTGTGCTTCCTGAACAGGAAGGACGCAGGATGTGTGTTTCCTTTCCTAGGTTAGGGAATTTTTCAGCTGTTATATTTTCAAAAATATTCTCTGCCCCCCTTATCTCTCTTTTCTCCTTATGCTGCTGCTGCTGCTGCTGCTGCTAAGTTGCTTCAGTTGTGTCCGACTCTGAACAACCCCACAGACGGCAGCCCTAGGACTCCTATAATGAAAATATTTCTAATCTTGATGTTGTCCGAGAGTTTTCTTAAGCTGTCCTCATTTTTTAAATTACTCTTTTTATTCTATTCATCCTAAGTGATTTCCAGTATTCTGTCTTTCATATCTCTAATCCATTCCTCTGTATCATCTCATGTACTGTTTATTCTTTTCTAGGATGTATTTCATTTAAATTATTGTGCTTTTCATCTCTGTTTTATTCTTCTTTGTGTTTTTTACTTTGTTAAAAATGTGTAACTTCTCATCGTTCCTCCAGTCTTCACCAAATTCTTTAAGCATCTTTGTGATCATTACCTTAAAATCTTTATCGGGTATACTGCCCATATGTCTGCTTCACTTAGTTTATCCTCTGAGGTTTATCATGTTTCTTCTCAGTTTTGTTTTCTGGCCATTAACTCATTGATAACTGAACTTCAAGTAAAGGTTGCTGGATTTAAAATTTTTAGGTCTGATGGACATTATCTGCAAAGAAACTGTTGTGAGAAGCAGTTTGACAGAATTCTTAAGTTAGATCATCTTTCAGTATATGAATGTAGTTTTTATGTGAGCATTGTGCTGTCCTAAGATGCTTGTCTGACTCTTTGTGAACCCATGGACTGTAATCTGCCAGGCCCCTGTGTCCATGGGATTTCCTAGGCAAGAATATTGGAGTGAGTTGACATTTCCTTCTGCAGGGGATCTTCCCAACATAGGGCTTGAACTGGCATCTCTTGGGTCTCCTATATTCCCAACTGTGTTCTTTACCAGCTGAATTAAGGTGTGTGTGTATTTACACACACACACACACACACACACACACACACACACATACACACACACATATAATGCTATTGTACTCTTAATAGACTGAGGTATGTGGAAAATTCTGAAAGAGATGGGAATATCAGACCACTTGACCTGCCTCTTGAGAAATCTGTATGCAGGTCAGGAAGCAACAGTTATAACTGGACATGGAATAACAGATTGGTTCCAAATAGGAAAAGGAGTACATTAAGGCTCTATATTATCATCCTGCTTATTTAACTTATATGCAGAGTACATCATGAGAAACGCTGGACTGGAAGAAGCACACGCTGGAATCAAGATTGCCGGGAGAAATATCAATAACCTCAGATATGCAGATGACACCACAGAAAGTGAAGAGGAACTAAAAAGCTTCTTTATGAAAGTGAACGTGGAGAGTTAAAAAGTTGGCTTAAGGTTCAACATTCAGAAAACTAAGATCATGGCATCTGGTCCCATCACTTCATGGGAAATAGACTGGGAAACATTGGAAACTGTCAAACTTTATTTTTTTGGGCTCCAAAATCACTGCAGATGGTGATTGCAGCCATGAAATTAAAAGATGCTTTCTCCTTGGAAGAAAAGTTATGACCAACCTAGATAGCATATTTAAAAGCAGAGACATTACTTTGGCAACTAAGGTCCATCTAGTCACGGCTATGGTTTTTCCTGTGGTCATGTATGAATGTGAGAGTTGGACTGTGAAGAAGGCTGAGCGCCGAAGAATTGATGCTTTTGAACTGTGGTGTTGGAGAAGACTCTTGAGAGTCCCTTGGACTGCAAGGAGATTCATAGCCAGTCCATTCTGAAGGAGATCAGCCCTGGGATTTCTTTTGGAGGGAATGATGCTAAAGCTGAAACTCCAGTACTTTGGCCACCTCATGTGAAGAGTTGACTCATTGGAAAAGTCTCTGATGCTGGAAAGGATTGGGGGCAGGAGGAGAAGGGGACGACCGAGGATGAGATGGCTGGATGGCATCACTGACTTGATGGACTTGGGTCTGAGTGAACACTGGGTGTTGGTAATGGACAAGACGTCCTGGCGTTCTGCGATTCATGGGGTCACAAAGAGCCGGACACGACTGAGTGACTGAACTGAACTGATATATATTATAAGCATAACTTTTATATGCACATGGAAAGTGAAAAATTTGTGTAATATACAAATTTATGTGATACTTGATTTTTATGGTATTTCCTTTATTGTGGAAAATATCTTTTTTGTTATTTTTCTGGATTCAAACCTCCAATATATCTGAGAGACAGCTTAGTTGAAGTCATGCAGTGTGTAGCCTTTTAATATTGGTTTCTTTCATTTAATACCATATATTAAAGTTTTCTCCATATCTTTTCATGATTTGATAGTCAATGTCTTTTTAACTCAAACAGTATTTCACTGCCTGGATATTCCATTGTATCCAGTCAATTCAAAGGCCAAGTTTCTGGCATTTATGAATTAAGTTGCTATAAATGTGCAGGTTTTTGTGTGTATGTAGGTTTTCAGGTCCTTTGGTTAAATACCATGGACCTGTTCATGGAAATGTTAAATTGTATGACATGAATATGTTTCATTTTGTAAGAAACTGTCAGACTGTATTCCAAAGTAGCTGTACCATCTTCCATTTCCACCAGCAATGAAGAACAGTTCCTGTTGCTTCATATGCTTTACAACATCTGTTAATTTTGAAGAATAAAATATTTTATTATTCACATGGTTTCCTGTGGATATTTATTTTCTAAAACTGATTCTTATTTAGAGTTAATTTACAAAATAGTATAGTGATATAAATAAGGATAGACTTGTAGATTTTTCAAAAGTGTGAATTACCCAGTGTCATTTGCTCTACTTACTAGAACCAAAGAACACATTATGAATCTATATTCAGATTTACAGCTTTCCCAAATATGGAATATTCATGTTTCAAACAAACACTGTTTGGGGAGACTAAGCTATTATTAATACATTATCTCTTTTAGATTGGCAATAGGACTTCCATGTGGCAATAAGACTCCCATATTCCAGTAACTCTGCATATGAATTGATAAGTATAAATATATTAATGTGAAATCTGAGTGATTATGTGCAGTTAGTGTTCCAGCTGTATTAAATAAACAAAATTCAGTATGTGATTAGAAGTCCAATTAATTTTTCCAACTATGCTGCTTATGCTATCATTCAATTTATTTTTATTAGTATCATAATCTCTGATTAATTATTTATGTATTTTCCCTTTGTGTTCCCATACTAGTAGGATGATATGGATTTCTTGTATTAATCTATGACATTATTATATTTTCTCATATGACATCCTAAACTGATTTTCTATTTATTACATTAAGAAGGCAAAAATTAAAAGTTTGTGGTTTGTGTCTGGAAACTTCTGAGCTTTTCTAACATACGTAAACCAGTTTTCTTCAAAATTAAAGTATTTGAAATAACCAGAGCTATTTAAAAAGACCATTGTGAGAGTTCCTTTAAGACGTGAACAAATACTACTTGCAGAGGATAAACATATATGCATTTCTCATAATTAGAGAATGATTAGTTTTATCTTTCTATAGCTTTATAATTAAGAAAATTACTTTCACTTCTGTAAAGGAAACAGTTTGGTTTTCAGGTCATTGATGCATTTATACCTGTACTTCAAGGAACGATTACTTAATCACTTCAGTCGTGTCCGACTCTATGCGACCACATAGACGGCAGCCCACCAGGCTCCCCCGTCCCTGGGATTCTCCAGGCAAGAATACTGGAGTGGGTTGCCATTTCCTTCTGGATTTAAAATTGTTAAAATTGATAGAATCATTATCTGCTAAGAAACTGTTGTGAGTAGCAGTTTGGCAGAGTCCTTAAGTTAGATTCTCTTTCAGTATGTGAATGTGGTTATTATGTGAGCATAAACTTTTATTAATTTCACAATTTAAACACAATCATAGTTACCAGGTTTACAATATAAGATAGTATAGGGAAAGCAGGCATACTTAGCCTTTCTTCTTTGTTTGCTGAAAATATTATCATATATTTATAGTTTTTGAAGGATTATATTTAATGTTTTTAATGTGACAAGCGCATTGGGAAATAAATGATAGACTATTATTATTATTCTAAATATGAAGATTTCTAGATCAGTAAATGTTTATTCCTGTTAATATATATGTATATACATATATATTAACATCTATGGGGTCGCACAGAGTCGGACACGACTGAAGTGACTTAGCAGCAGCAGCATATTAACAGGGATAAACATTCAATGATCTGGAGTAGGTAACCTATCTCTTCTCCAGCAGATCTTCCTGACCCAGAAATCGAACCAGGGTTTCCTGCATTGCAGGAGGGTTCTTTACCAACTGCGCTATCAAGGAAGCCCAATATTATATAATAATAGTTATAAAATATAATTATGTAATAGTATATATATATATATATATATATGTATATTGCAATATATATGGACTTCCCTGGTGTCTCAGATGGTAAAGCGTTTGCCTACCATGCGGGAGACCCAGGTTCGATCCCTGGGTTGGGAAGATTCCTTGGAGAAGGAAATGGCAATCCACTCCAGTACTATTGCCAGGAAAATCCCATGGACAAAGGAGCCTGGTAGGCTACAGTCTATGGGGTTGCAAAGAGTTGGGCACGACTGAGCAACTTCACGTTCACATTCATGTTACAATATATATATATACAGTGATACTATCTAACTATCTCATCGTCTGCCACTCCCCTCCTCCATTTGCCTTTAATCTTTCTCAGCATCAGGGTCTTTTTCAATGAGTTGGATTTTCACATCAGGCTGCCAGACTATTAAGGCTTCATCATCAGTCCTTCCAATGAATATGTAGAGTTAATTTCCTTTAGGATTGACTGGTCTGATCTCGGGCTTCTTGCAGTTCAAGGGGCTCTCAAGAGTCTTCTCTAACATTACAGTTTGAAAGCAGCAATATTTAACTATTCAGCTTTCTTTATAGTCCAATTCTTATATCTGTACATGACTACTGGAAAATCATAGCTTTTACTATATGGAAGCAGTGACAGACTTTATATTCTTGGGCTCCAAAATCACTGCAGATGGTGTCTGCCACCATGAAATTAAAAGACGCTTGCTCCTTGGAAGTAAAGCTATGACCAATCTAGACAGTATATTAAAGGCAGAGACATTACTTTGTTGACAAAGGTCCATCTAGTCAAAGCTATGTTTTTCCAGTAGTCATGTATGGATGTGACAGTTTGACTATAAAGAAAGCTGAGTGCTGAAGAATTTCTGCTTTTGAACTATGGTGTTGGAGAAGACTCTTGAGAGTTCCTTGGACTACAAGGAGATCCAATCAGTTCATCCTAAAGGAAATCAGTACTGAATATTCATTGGAAGGACTGATGCTGAAAGTTGAAGCTCCAGTACTTTGGCCACCTGATGCAAAGAATTGACTCATTGGAAAAGCCCTGATGCTGGGAAAGATTGGAGGCAGGAGGAGAAAGGGACGGTGGAAGATGAGATGGTTAGATGGTATCACCGACTTGATGGGCATGTGTTTGAACAAGCCTGGAATTGGTGATGGACAGGGAAGCCTAGGATGTTACCATCCATGGGTTTGCAATGAGTTGGACATGACTGAGTGTCTGAACTGAAATACATGGACCTTTGTTGACAAGGATATGTCTCTACTTCTTAATATGCTGTCTAGATTTGTCAGTGCTTTCCTTCCAAGAAGCAAGTCTTAAGCTCATGGCTGCAGTCTACATCTGCAGTGATTTTGGAGCCCAGGAAGGTAAAATCTGTCATTGCTTCCACTTTTTCCCCATCTCTTCACCGTGAAGTGATGGGACTAGATGCCATGGTCTTAGTTTTATGAATGTTGAGTTTTAAACCAGCTTTTTCGCTCTCCTCTTTCACCCTTATCAAGAGCCTCCTTTTCATTTTCTGTCCTTAGGGTTGTATCATCTACATATCTGAGGGTGTTGATATTTTCCTGACAATCTTGATTCTAGCTTCTGACTCATTCAGCCTGGCATTTTGCATGATGTACTCTGCATATGTTAAATAAGCAGGGTGAGTATATATATATGTGTGTGTGTGTGTGTGTGTGTGTGTGTGTGTGTGTGTGTAATATATATAGTATATATTCTTTGTGTACATAGCCATGCCTATTTTTATGCCACAGTATATAATTTTAAGCACTTTTTGTTTTTCATGCTGTAGAGACATAGCTATAAATGATGTCTATAAATAAAAAGTATAACTATTAATAAATAATACATTATTTATTATTTACAGTTTACAGACAGCTTTTGGATTTCACATGTCCCCCCACCCCCTGACAAAGTCATAACTTTTTTTCCCCAAATTTTAGTTATCAGACATTTTTATATAGAATGTAGCTTATGAGAAAGAAAAGCTCTTCCAGATGTGTTCCTGTGGTGTATTTAGGGCAGGTAGGTACACTTAAACTTTTTTTTTTAAATCAGAGAGTCAGCTGGCTGCCAAGAAACCTGGACTTTAATATGTGAGACAGGCAACTTTCTCCATATGTAGTTCTCTGGGAACACATTCTCTGCTCAGCCCCTTTATAAAGTTCACTTCTGTTAAATGAAGTGGCTTCTATATAAAAGAAACATTGTGAAGACTATTAAGTATTGTGGGAGCTGTTTCAGAACTGCTTTCATTTTTCACTGTTCACCTGCCTCAATTTTTCATGAGATTCTCCTCTTTCCCACTCCATCTTTCTCTAACTGCTTTTATTCTCCAGCCCTGTTTCAGTTTAGCATCTTGACTTGATACATAAATTGTTGATGTGTCTGACTCAGGTATTATCTTTAATCTATGGTACATCATTATTGAGAATTAATGAGTCATAAGGAATTTTTCCATTTATCAGATATTCAGGGCAGTAATGACAGCTGGTCAAGGCTTCCACAAATGGACATGTTCAAGCCTGGTATTGTGCTTTGGACGTTATAGATGGAGTGAAGGAGATAGCTTCCCTGAAGACTTGTTTGTAATGTGCCACCCATCAAATCACTTCTTCTTCCTCTTTTGTCACCTGCAAACATTGTAAGACATAATTGTGAAAAAAAAAGTTTAAATAAATTTTGTAGACTTTGAAGGTCATAGATCTCTATAAGGCTGAAGCCTTAATTCTACCAATAATACTAGAAGGTAGCCAGCAGGTGGCCATGTTCCAATAAAACTTTGTTTACAAAAACTGGTGATAGGCCAGATTTGGAAGGTTGTTATTTGTCTATCCCTGATTTAAATGGTGCTGTGCTCTGCATAAAGTTGATTTCACTAAACGTTAGGAAGAGTAACTGAGATAGCATCTAAGAAACTAAATAAAAAAATATATATATTTTCACAAATAAATCAACCTGTTCCTGTTGCAAGTCATTATTTTCATTTTTTCTATTTAAAGTTATAAGAAAATTTCAAATCATATAATTAATTTAGAAATCCAGCAGCCACCATAAAATAATGTAAATTCCTTATTTATGATGCTTGGTATTAAGACAATTAGAGGATACTTTTCTCACACTTTCTACCCAAAGGTGAGGATACAGAATAGCACTTATTGCTCACCTGCTTTAGTGCACAGAATCCACTTTGCCTCTCAGTATGATTTAGGAACAGGAAAACCCTGTGAAAAATTGTGAAATAATTGAATTTTTGGTTTCATTCTATCCACTTTTCCTTCTTCCCTTATTACCCCTTTTTACTGCATGAGTCTTTCCTCTTAGTACATGTTCCTATGTGACAAACAAACCCCAGCCATCTGGAGGCATTCTGCCACTGCCTGGGAAACATGTCTTTCTGTATTCTTCTTCAGTGTCTTAAAGCTTTAATTTGTAGTTTGTTGAGGTAAGTTTTCCAACAGGGTAATTAATGTAATAAAAATATAATTTATGTTAGGTAGTTAGAATACGGAAAAGGAGTCCAGAATGGTGGTGGCTAAAAGACAAGGAAGGGAAAAGCCTTGAAAATAAAATAAAGGAAGGCCTGAGGGTCGGAGTGAGGTAGAACAAACAGCACTCCTATCCAATTTACGTAAGGCAGGCCCAGGGGGAGGGGGAAAAATATATATATATATATATGTGTGTATATATATATATATATATATATATATATATAGCGAAAGGACCAGGGATCTCTCTTTTCTTCATGTATTTTGGTTCAACATGCCCTCATTCCTCGAGAATTTAGTTTCCTTTTATTTTCTAGATAAAACTGAGCTGTAACACATAGTTATAACACGTCTGTCCAAGAACTGAGACCTGTAACGTGGTCTGTCCGAGAGCTGAGACACATTTTGGCCAAGGGCTTTAACGTCCATCACTTCAAATTTTTATTGTGATGAGACAGAACTGAGGAAATTACACACACCCCTAACAATTTATTTGGATTTTAATAAAGGATTCCTTAAGTTTCAGTATTTAATTGAGGAAATTAGTCTCTGTTCATTGGCTTTTATAGTACTGCAAAGAGAAGGCTGTAAAGGTTATTCCTCACAAACTACATAATTTTGCTAGTATACTATTTTATTTGCATTTTACGACAGTACTACGAAGGCAGTAGTTTGAAATCAGACAAATTTCAAAGATTCCTCTAAGTACTATTCTGGTTAACAAGTAGAGAAAGATATAGAATACTAATCTAAGATCAATTTATTTATAAAATAAATATTATATTTTTGTCCATTTTATAAACTGGCCATAATGTTTAAGCTATTGATCATTTGCATGAACTCTGCTAGGTTCTGACTTGATTTACTTTGATTCCAATAAAAGTCTGTCTTTTTCATTGGTATGTTTCTGAAAGGACTTGTGAATGCCAGAGGTAAGAAAAGAAGCAAAAGGTAGATGCTTTTCTCAAGCCTTCCAGGAAACTTAAAGGGGAGCAGCCAGGAGAGGGCACTGACATCCATTCCTGTGTCCCTTAGACTTCTGTAGAACATTTAGGAAGATAAATATCAGAATGGTAGAAAAAAATATGAGTAATTGCCAATGGAGTGAATAAGATTTCTGCATTTATATCAGAAAGACTGACCACTATAAGATTCAGAATCTGAGAATATGATCATAAATGAAGTACAATGGTAATGGTAAATGGCTATGGACTAGTGCTAAGCAGGATTCACTTCTGTAGTTATTTCTAGTTGAGGGCTGAACACCACCCTAGTAAGGGACTGTTACCCTCACTTGCTCTACTCTGCTGTGCCAGTAAATCTGGGAGACAAGGTGTTGAAGCAAGGACCATGACTCTATTCAGAGAAGATGGCAGACTTGCATCTCAAAATAAACCCAACTTGTCAGTGACTGGATGCTGGGTTCTTTTATGGATTAGAGATGGGGGGTGGTAAGGAAACAAAGTAAAAAGATCATTTAATTCTTGTTAATATCTCCTAGAATGGCAAGCATCAGGTACAGGGATGTGTTAGTTTCACTTCCTTGCAGTCATTTCACAGGTAGGTGGGCTTAGGTTGTCTCCAGGAGGTAGGCCATTATGTATGCCTAGAATAAGAGATTCCATGATGGCTCAGATGGCAGAGAGCCTGCCTACAATGTGGGAGAACTGGGTTCGATCCCTGGGTCGGCAAAATCCTCTGAGAAGGAAATGACAACCCACTCCAGTATTCTTGCCTGGAATCCCATGGATGGGGGAGCCTGGTAGACTACAATCCACAGAGTTGTAGAGTTAGACATGACTGAGCAACTTTGCTGCTGATAATAATAAAAGTGACAAGTTAAGGGTTACATAGAAGTAAATCCAGTATAAAGTAAAAATTAACCCTTTTCAGTTACAGGACGATTTTGTAGCTAATACAAATATGTCATTCTAGTTCTAACTACATGTTATCTAATTCCTAGAACCAGTAAAATAATTAATCTATGATAGTGTAATACTTAATTTATATGTATTAATTATCTGCTGTATTATATATGTATTAAAGATTCTCAAGTATCTATTAGATCTAATAGAGTGGCTGATGAATTATGGATAGAGGTTTTGACATTATACAGGAGACAGGGATCAAGACCATCCCCAAGAAAAAGAAATGCAAAAAAGAAAAATGGCTGCCTGAGGAGGTCTTACAAATAGCTGTGAAAAGAAGAGAAGTGAAGAGCAAAGGAGAAAAATAAGTATACCCATTTGAATGGAGATTTTGAAAGAATAGCAAAGAGATATAAGAAAGCCTTCCTCAGTGATCAATGTAAAGAAATTAGAGGAAAATAATAGAATGGGAAAGACTAGAGATTTCTTCAAGAAAATGAAAGATACCAAAGGAATATTTCATCCTGAGATGGGCACAGTAAAGGACAGAAATGGTATGGACCTAACAGAAGCAGAAGATATTAAGAAGAGGTGGCAAGAACACAAGAAGAATTATGCAATAAAGATCTTCATGACCCAGATAATCACGATGATATGATCACTCACCTAGAGCCAGACATCCTGAAATATGAAGTCAAGTGGGCCTTATAAAGAATCACTAGCTAGTGGAGGTGATGGAATTCCAGTTGAGCTATTTCAAATCCAGAAAGATGATGCTGCAAAGGTGTTGCACTCAATATGCCAACATATTTGGAAACCTCAGCAATGGCTACAGAACTGGAAAATGTGAGTTTTCATTTCAATCCCAAAGAAAGGCATTGCCAAAGAATGCTCAAGCTACCACACAATTGCACTCATCTCACGCGCTAGTAAAGTAATGCTCAAAATTCTCCAAGCCAGGCTTCAACAGTATATGAGCAGTGTACTTCCAGATGTTCAAGCTGGTTTTAGAAAAGGCAGAAGAACCAGAGACCAAATTGCCAACATCCATTGGATCATTGAAAAAGCAAGATAATTCCAGAGAAAACATCTATTTCTGCTTTATTGACTATGCCAAAACCTTTGACTGCGTGGATTACCACTAACTGTGGAAAATTCTTGGGAGAAGGCAATGGCACCCCACTCCAGTACTCTTGCCTGGAAAATCCCATGGACGGAGGAGCCTGGTGAGCTGCAGTCCATGGGGTCGCTGAGAGTCGGACACGACTGAGCGACTTCACTTTCACTTTTCTCTTTCATGCATTGGAGAAGGAAATGGCAACCTGCCTGGAGAATCCCAGGGACGGGGGAGCCTGGTGGGCTGCCGTCTCTGGGGTCGCATAGAGTCAGACACAACTGAAGCATCTTAGCAGCAGCTGCAGTGGAAAATTCTCAAAGAGATGGGAATACCAGACCACTTGACCTGCCTCTTGTGAAATCTGTATGCAAGCTAGGAAGCAACAGTTAGAAATGGACATGGAACAACAGACTAGTTCCAAATACAGAAAGGAGTACGTCAAGGTTGTACATTGTCACCCTGCTTATTTAACTTGTATGCACAGTATATCATGCAAAATGCTAGGCTGGATGAAGCACAAGCTGGAATCAAGATTGCCAAGAGAAATATCAATAACCTCAGATATGCAGATGACACCACCCTTATGTCAGAAAGTGAAGAGGAACTAAAGAGCCTCTTGATGAAAGTGAAAGATGAGAGTGAAAAGTTGGCCTAAGGCTCAACATTCAGAAGATAACTAAGATCATGGCAACTGGTCCCATCACTTCATGGGAAATAGATGGTGAAACAGTAGAAAACATGACAGATTTTATTCTTTGGGCTCCAAAATCACTGCAGATGGTGGCTGCAGCCATAAAATTAAAAGATGCTTACTTCTTGGAAGAAAAGTTATGACCAACCTAGACAGCATATTAAAAAGCAGAGATATTACATTGCCAACAAAGGTCTGTGTAATCAAGGCTTTGATTTTTCCCATAGTCATGTATGGATATGAGAGTTAGACTATAAAGAAAGCTGAGCACCAAAGAATTGATTTATTTTTTTTTAGTTTTATTTATTTATTTCACTTTACTTTACTTTACAATAAACTGTGGTGTTGGAGAAGACTCTTGAGAGTCCTTTGGACTGCAAAGAGAACCAACCAGTCCATCCTAAAGGGAGTCAGTCCTGAATATTCATTGGAAGGACTGATGCTGAAGCTGAAACTCTGATACTTTGGTCATCTGATGCAAAGAACTGACTCATTTGAAAATACCGTGATGGTGGGAAAGATTGAACCCAGGAGGAGAAGGGGACGACAGAGGATGAGATGGTTTCATGGCATCACCAACTAAATGGACATGAGTTTGAGTAAACTCCGGAAGTTGGTGATGAACAGGGAAGCCTGTCGCGCTGCCGTCCATGGGGTTGCAAACTATCCGACATGACTGAGTGACTGAACTGAACTGAACTGAAGTATCTATTGGCCACCTAAATCAAGTTATTGTGGTTCATGCTTAAAATGCATATTATCACACACCATGAACACATTTGATATTCTTAGAATCTATAGAGTTGTAACCTATACAAAGTGCATTTAAACATGCATGTCAGGTGATTCTTATGTATATTAAATTTGGCAAATCATTGGCATAGCATTTCATTAAATCTTTAGAATTGTTATGTGAAAAAGCTATTATCCCCATTTTATAGATTAAAAGGTTAAAATTGAGAGAGAATATAAACTGTCATTTTATTATTGAGAACCAGTGCCAATATTTGAGCATAGGGCTGCCTACTAAGACAACCCAAAACACAGTGACATAATGAATGATACGCAAATTGTATACTACTTAGATGGCAAATTACAAAAACATCTACTTCTTTAAATGTAAAAGAAAGATCATGAATTCTTTTTTTTTATTTTTTAGATCATGAATTCTTAAAAGCTAATTTAAACTTAATTGTTTGCATATTTTCTGTTTACATTTCACATTGGTATATTTATATTTTTAACAACTAATCCTTTTGTTAACCTAATGAATTTCAAGTTAAATATATCCAGTCAGGTATAATTAAATAGAGATTCTTAAAGCGCTCCAATTGACAAAACACTCTTGACTTAAAGGCACACATTTTCATACTTATAAAAGCAGGTCAGAGGTTGATTCTTTGATGTACATAAATCCACAGACAACAAAGCTTTTCGTCTACTTTCTACTATACTTAAAATTTTTCAGGTGGAGAAAGATGATCAATAATGCTTTGAAAAGATAGAGTTAGTCTTGGAATCAGCAGCTTAGTGTAATTGCCATAATGCAATCACAGCTGACAAAACAATGTGGGTGGAAACAGATACTGCCTTACTTTGATTGGATGGAATGCCAAGAGGCAGTTGCACACCTTAGCTAAAAATTGAACAGGCTCTACCACTTCCAATTTGTTCATGTTGAAACTGGGCAAGTGACGTTGAGCAAGACATTTAGTATTCTAGGCAATGAAAGTTGTATCAGAATAGGAGAGATGTCATTTAAACTTGAGTTAAACTCCAAAATATGGGGTTGAAGGCATTTAACTGGCAATCCTTTGGCATCTTTAGAACAGAGGGCATGTGTTTATACCAGCAAATCTCCACTTCCCCCATCACAGAAGGCAGAAGTTTCAAACAAAGGAATTATTTCCTTTGTACATGACTCTATTAGTGATTTAGAGATATAGTTATGCAAGGCTAAAGTTTTCATAATATTAATTTGTTAAACTTCCTCTGCTGAAGTAAAGTAATAATTAATGATGCTTTTGTTTTGGATAAATAAAATAATCTTTGATGAAGTCTTCTAGTTGGCTTGCACTCATTTTTCTTGCTTTGTTTTCAGTTTTGGTGGCTTCCAAGGAGATACTATTTATATGCAACATCAACTTCTTGCTGACAGGGGAGAATAAATAGGGAGAAAAGAGTTTTTGGTTAAGGCTAATGATCATTGACTGCGACATAAGCTCAAATTAAAAAGATCTAGCAAAGAAGGGAAACAGTCCTTCAATATTACCATCAGGCATGTATATTTGTGTTCACATGAATACTGATTACAGAAGTGACCTTTACTGTGGTCATAAAAGGAAGATAGCTGGATCATTTTCATGAAGTAGATACTTTGTAAATTAAACTATTTGTTTTCCCCCTGTTTTCTTAATAATTACATAGCTTACTTAAAATATTAACTCTATAACATCTAATGTTTAATCTGTATTTCAGTAACTATTTTTCTCAGACTGAGCTTCTATTAGCATTCTTGTGGAGACATAGTTGATAGACAAAGTATAAATAGATAAAATTTAAAAGGTGATTATAAACAGACCAAGATATATATCCCACTGAACCAAAAGCTAAAAGTTACAAAAAGTCCCTCAGACTGCAAGGAAACCCGACTAGTCCATTCTAAAGGAGATCAGCCCTAAATGTTCTTTGTTTTTTTTTTTTTTATTTTCAGAATCAGTTTTTTGTTTTTTTATTTTTTTTTATTTTTATTTTTTTTTAATTTTAGTTTTTATTTTTAAATTTTAAAATCTTTAATTCTTACATGCATTCCCAAACATGAACCCCCCTCCCACCTCCCTCCCCATAACATCTTTCTGGGTCATCCCCATGCACCAGCCCCAAGCATGCTGCATCCTGCGTCAGACATAGACTGGCGATTCAATTCACTTGATAGTATACATGTTAGAATGTCATTCTCCCAAATCATCCCACCCTCTCCCTCTCCCTCTGAGTCCAAAAGTCCGTTATACACATCTGTGTCTCTTTCCCTGTCTTGCATACAGGGTTGTCATTGCCATCTTCCTAAATTCCATATATATGTGTTAGTATACTGTATTGGTGTTTTTCTTTCTGGCTTACTTCACTCTGTATAATCGGCTCCAGTTTCATCCATCTCATCAGAACTGATTCGAATGAATTCTTTTTAACTGCTGAGTAATACTCCATTGTGTATATGTACCACAGCTTTCTTATCCATTCATCTGCTGATGGACATCTAGGTTGTTTCCATGTCCTGGCTATTATAAACAGTCACCCTAATACCAAAACCTGACAAAGATGTCACAAAAAAAGAAAACTACAGGCCAATATCTCTGATGAACATAGATGCAAAAATCCTCAACAAAATTCTAGCAATCAGAATCCAACAACACATTAAAAAGATCATACACCATGACCAAGTGGGCTTTATCCCAGGGATGCAAGGATTCTTCAATATCCGCAAATCAATCAATGTAATTCACCACATTAACAAATTGAAAAATAAAAACCATATGATTATCTCAATAGATGCAGAGAAGGCCTTTGACAAAATTCAACATCCATTTATGATAAAAACTCTCCAGGAAGCAGGAATAGAAGGAACATACCTCAACATAATAAAAGCTATCTATGACAAACCCACAGCAAACATTATCCTCAATGGTGAAAAAACTAAATGTTCTTTGGAAGGAATGATGCTAAAGCTGAAACTCCAGTACTTTGGCCACCTCATGAGAAGAGTTGACTCATTGGAAAGACTCTGATGCTGGGAGGGATCGCGGGCAGGAGGAGAAGGGGACTACAGAGGATGAGATGGCTGGTTGGCATCACCGACTCGATGGACGTGAGTTTGAGTGAACTCCGGAAGATGGTAATGGACAGGGAGGCCCTGGTGTGCTGAGATTCATGGGGTCGCAAAGAGTCAGACACGACTGAGCTACTGAACTGAACTGAGCTGAACCAAAAGCTAAAAGTTACAAAATGTTAAAGCCGCATTCTTTTCTTCACTCTATAATAGAGATAGGCTACCTTCTAAATTATGGGGCTTTATACAAATTCACCTAGTAATCTTTGATTTTCAAGGTCTCTGTTTACAATTAAGAGAGCCTCCTGCAAGGTTCTGTATCATAAAAGTGCCTCATTCTACACAGAAGGCCTGACCGAGCTTACTTCCTGAGCTGTAGTTCAGGTTTACAGCTTGAACAACAGTCAGTGTAGCTTCCAAACAATGGCTTAGACTAAATTCACCTTGGCTGATAGATTGGCTTTTTTCTTAAACCAATATGGAGAAAAAAGGAATGAAATTTTGCTATTTGCAACAACATGGATGGACTTGGAGGGTATTATGCTTAGTGAAATAAGTCAGATAAACGTAAACACTGTGTAGTATTATTTAGAAATGCACCAGATTTAAGTACTATATGAATTCATAAAAATATATATTTCAAAGGCATTAATATATTTTATCATGCTGATTCAGAATATTTATTTATATGAGTTAGTATATTACACATTTCCAATTGAGAGTTTGACAGTTTTAACTGATAATAACACTGATTCCAAGTCATTGTGTAAAGAAAGAAACTGACTGGCAAAATTAAGGAATGCATTCATTTTGAAAAACACATAATGTATTTTGTAAAATTTAATTTGTTATGAATGTGCAGAAAGATACCTTGTATGTCTGATATTATTTTCAGTTTGAATTTATTTTATGAGTAGATTTATTTAATAATTGCTGCCATTCTCCATAATTCACCTTAATCATATAGTTCTCAAAATATATCCTATTGTGATAAATGTATTTCCATATATTTATGGATACAGTAAAATATTTTCTGTCATTAATAGCTTTCACTAAAAAAATAATTCTTGGTTGTGATACACAGCAAATCTCTTCATCTTGTTTAAAATGTGATGCCTTTCCTATGTCTGAATAACAACGAGTAATAATGATGATGTACACTGCTCCTTGTGTTTTTGGGACATCTGTATGTTTATAGGGCCATATTTTCCTCTTCATTGTTTTACCATCTGGAAGTTAAATAAATGTAACCCTCTGGGGCCACAGTTGGAGTCCCAGTCTCTTTATAATATCCATCCAGTTTCAGAAAACAGCCAATCCGGATACAAGGTGATACATCATCTCTCATTTATAAAACTTGCTGAAAACTCTTTTGATCTTTGCCCATGATACTCCAGGCAAGAGGTTACTATAACTGACTAATCTATGCTTAAAGACTGTAGTACTAACTTTATGGAAGGTGACAGATATCTTGCAAACCTGTTATATGGTTTTTTGGGGAGATACTGTGGAACGTGGTTTTTAATCCGATTATATGTTTGATAAATATGTGTCTGTGTGTGCATGTGTGCATGCTAAGTTGCTTCAGTCATGTCTGACCCTATGAACTATAGCCTGCCAGACTCCTCCATCCATGGGATTCTCCAGGCAAGAATCCTGGAGTGGGTGCCTCCTCCAGAGGGTCTTCCCAAGCCAGGCATCAAACTTGTGTTTCTTATGTTTCCTGCATTGGCAGAATAGTTCTTAACCATTAGTGCCACCTGGGAAGCCTTAATATGTGTCTACCTCAGTTCAAATGTGATTCAGACTGTATTGTGGTATTCATCTGTAAAAAGTTTTATTTGCTTGGTGATCCCAGCATAATGATGCAGAAATTCCATGATGAGTTACATATAAGGACAAGGCTTATAGTATTTACCTGTTCTTCTATATGTTGTTGGGCCAGAAACTCTGACCTTACTTTATATGAACTTGTATCTATTAACAATTATGGTCTATAAGTTCTAATTTTTGATGTGTATGCCTTCATAAAATTCCATATCTCTTGGCTGACATTTGAAAAGCCTTTTTTTTTTCCTCCAGAATGTTTACTTGTACTTATTTCTTGCTTCAAATTAAAACTTTAAATAAAAGGTAGTTTAAATTTTTATTTTAAATTTCTTATGATATATTCAAGGCATATATAAAATAGAAGAAAACTATAATGGGCATTTATGTTCCTATCTGCCAGATTAAGGATAAAATAAATCAAACGTATTTAAAGTCCTCTATGTACTTCACCATGATTTCAGTCCCTTTTCCAAAAAGATAGCTACTATTTACACTTTTTGTAGGAATAATTTTATTAGTTAAAAAATTGTCTGTGGTCCTAGAGATAGTCAATGGTTAACATATTGAAGTATAAGATAAAAAGATAGTTTAATATAATTGGAAAACCACAGAATTAGCTCTATATGAGATTTGGACATAAGCTGAGGCAGTTATTTATATATTGTGTGGTTCTTCAGATGCTACGTAGTTTCTCTAATATTCATCTCTATTTTCATCAAAAAGTCTCATGGAATGTGGCTGAAATACTGAGTACTTATAAGTGAGTGGTATGTAATTGGCACTCGTTAAGTATTTGTCACGTGAATAAGTATAGAAGTTCCAAGTTAAGGAGACTACAAGGTTTCCTTAAATCAGTAAATCACTGACATTATGAATGACAGGTTTTAAATTTTTGCTTTCTAATTTTACATTCCTAAAAGTGGCTTTTTCTGTACTACTATGGTAGCTTGGTAGTACTACTGGTCTCAAGATGACTTCCCAGTTCCCAGCATAACAAAGAGGCCAGAACCATAAAAGATAGTTTTCTCTTCCCACATTTTCCTACAAGTAAAGGAACTTTCTAGAATATCTTTCCCTCACATATTTGTCTCATCATCTCTTTAGCCAGAAGCCCATTTATAAACTAATCAACATTCAGATGAATTGTTATAATATGCATTTTAGACTTTATTAACATTATTTTAATATATAGATTCAGAGGAAGTTGCAAAAATACTGTTATTTTGGTTAATGTCATATGAATGGAATCATATAGTCTTTAACCTTTAGCCATTTTTTCCCACCCAATGTAATACCATTGAGGTCATTTGAAATAGTTGTGTTTATCAACAGTTTATTCATTTTTATTGCTGAGCAACATTCTGTGATATGAATGTATTGTAGTTTGCTTAACAGTTTATCTGTTGAAGGACAACTGAGTTTTTTCCAGTGTTTGGCTATGACAAATAACTTTGTGTATAGGTTTTTATATTGGTGGGTATTACAAGCACTTGTTTGGGGGTAAAGCATATAGGGAATTCCTACATCCTGTGTGGTTGGGAGCATTTAGGAAGAGTGTTCAATTTCACCAAGAGCAGTAGAAGGTGACATCTTAAAGGGAAAAGGGTGATTATTCGTAAAGACAGTTAAGCCGAAGGATAAGTCAACTACAGCTGAGCTGAATATTATAACTGGGTTAATTGGAATAGGTGATCAGCAGCCTATAATTTTCCAACATATTTGTGAAAAGAGTCTGATTTATTTTACCTTTACCTTTTCAGCTTGTATTGGCTCTACCTCATTTGTTTCTCTTACTACTTATCAGAGAAGGAAAGCACAAACATAGTCAAAGCTGTCCCTGGGAAGGTGGATTTCACACATACTCTACAGCAGCAGGGTTCTTCAAGCAGTATATAAGCCAATTTTGTTGCATACTTCTTTTCTAGAATTTAGCTGGACCTTTTAATATAGCTCTAATTTTAAGCTTCATTTCATCCTTTATATTGCTTTCCTTAGTGCTTACAAGGAACCTTTGATTTACTACTGCTCCGTGCCCATGTGAATGTTAGAAAGCACAGGTCAGATGCTGAATATAATTTCAAAGTGTTCTCTTGTGTGTGGAATGAACAAGCATTAGGAATATGATAGCAGCAGCAATGTTATTCAGTAAAGAAGAATAATTTTACATGGATTACAAAATCAATGAATTATTAAAATCTGTGCTGCCCAAATGATCAAATCCAAGAGAATAGTTAAGGAAAACATTTGTGCTCAGATAATAGCATCAAAGACAAAATGAAATGTTGCTCTGAAAATGTGACTATAATAAAATATAGGCAGTTTCTCAATGGAATGGATTAGGAATGCTCATTACTGTATTATTGTTTTCCCTAGTTAATTTCCATTTTCAAAATTCCTTCATCTTAATAATGTAAATGCTTTATGGAGTCTGCCATATTTTAAAAAGATCACTTGATTTTCCAATCAGTTTAGTATTAATAGTTTAGCTGAATACTGGGCATCATTGTATGTGTTGTGGTGGATTTTGATACAGATAATGATTTTTTCATTTATGTGTAGATGTATTAATATATTTGTCAAAAAATGTGGTAGATATTAAACAACTAGCAGGCATCCTTGGTAAAATTCTTTTCCTTTATCTTCTAGCATCTCATCAATCACCAAAACCAGATAGAACATTCTAAGAATGCAGTGTTCCTCATCATGTTCCTCAAGTTCAGCCATTTATTTCCATTTTCAGTTACAACAATCTTCTACAATTATTTCTTACCAGAACTACTGTAGGTCTCCAAAGTAATTGGTGATGTTGTGAAAATGGCCCTGCTGGCATATCGGCTGTGATTGGGGGGAACTTTAGAACTGAACATAAACCAAACTTATAAAACATCTATTTTGAGTAACAAAATAGATAAACTGTATCAAACCAGGATGTGCAAGACACATTAAACTTAACATGTATACTATCATGTGAATTGAATCGCCAGTCTATGTCTGACGCAGGATGCAGCATGCTTGGGGCTGGTGCATGGGGATGACCCAGAAAGTTGTTATGGGGAGGGAGGTGGGAGGGGGGTTCATGTTTGGGAATGCATGTAAGAATTAAAGATTTTAAAATTTAAAAAATAAAAAACTAAAATTAAAAAAAAAATAAAAAATAAACACAAACTCTATTTAATCCTCATATATTAATGATGAGAGGCATTAGGTTTTGTGTTCTAAATCTCGGAACAATAACTTTCCAGGAAATCACTTGGTTTACACATTCTTGCCAAGTCCTGCCAAAACTGTCCTGTGACTAATTATATCTTCAAATTTTCTAAGTTCACACTTAATTCTCCCATTTAGAGAAGGTTAGGGTCCTATGATGTTGCTTTTCATTTGCTGAAAAAAGCTAGTAAAATGAACTGTACTTTGCTCTCAGTGTGTTCCTAGTAGCCTTTCTTAAGTGGGCTTGTGCAAGTAGAAATACAACAAAATTTGACAAGATCCATTGTGGACCAGAACCCTTGATTTAGTAATAGTTTTCACATCTGAGAGTATGTGAGTTTTTATTCTTTGAGGCTACTGTGGCTGCTACTATGAGGAGTGACTGTGGTTAACAACTATAAATATAAATTAAGTTAAAAAATATGGCTAAGAATTACTGAACACTTGATTTATACCAAACTCTGCCTTAAGGACTTCACATTGTGGTATCAAATTAATCCTCACCTTATGAGGAAGATACTACAGCTAATTGATTTTTTACAAAAAAAAAAAAAAAAAAAGAGAGAGAGAGAGAGAGACTGAGGCACAGAAAAAAATAAGTAACTTGTTCAAGGTCATCAATTATTTTCTCTTTCATTCTCAAGAAAAACAATTTGTATTCTTAGGAGCATGGGATTTATAGTCTTACAGATTATGTCTTGCTCCACTTCTTGGCATAGTTAATTGTTATTTATCAGTATATTCCAAACATGGCAGAGAAACAGACTAAAAGGAACACATAGCTCTTGTAAAAATAAAATAAAAGAATCATTTTTCTACCCTGAAAACATTCTGAGATAATTGGAGTTTGACGAGTAAATAGATCCATAGACATGAAATTATATGGGTGGATGAATTAATAATTGAAAGTCATCTTTTTTTTTTTTTTCCTTCTCTTAGTCTGTGTCTAGTACAACCAAGTATCTAAACAAATATTTTAAAGAATCCTTCCTGGGTGGCACAAAGAATTTGCAAATAATAAATAATCATTAGCCTTTAACCTCAGCCATTGATGGTCACTTGGAGATTTTACATGTTAAAAATATTATTCAAAATCTGATTTGATTTCTTATTCCCTGCTTTCGCATTTTTCTTTATCTCCAATAATATTTTAAAAACTTAATTTTTCACTTACGTGTACTTTTTGGTCAGTTGCTACTATATTTTACTTTTTTACTAAAGGGCACCATGGAAAATTCAATTTCAAGACTATTCCTTATTCCTTAATAGTTACAAGTTAGATTTTATTTCATGCATTATAAAGCCACATTCAATGATTATTATTGGATTTAGATGTGTAACATACTGTATTCTTACTCAAAATCTATGTGAAAAATAGAATAATGAGATATTAATAATTACCTATCCTCTGAAGAACACTTTTGTGCCTAGGTTTTAAACAATAATATAGATATGCATTTTCATTTATTTGATTTTGGAAAAATCAATAATAGAGGAATACGAGATTAACAAAAAAGTGCAAGCTATGCTTAAACTGGAAAAAATATATAAAGAGGGTATGACATTTTCTCTGGAATTTATATTTGTCCTGGTTTCAAGCATTCAGTCCTCTGTAGATTCAAGGCTACTGCTTGGGGACTGTGCCTGCCCAGTGCAGAGAGCTAATTTATCCATCCCCACAATGGATTTTATTTTCCTTTGTGCATCATCAGCACATTTTACAAGTTCTGATGGTAAATTTTATAGTGGAAATGTGCGGAAGAATTTAATTTTGAGTTCCTAGGTTGACTAGCAATGCAAGTGGATGTTTTATTGTTATTTTCAAAACTGCATTACTATTTGAAAATAGAAAATATCTGAAATGACTTATTTCAGTGGAATGGAGTTAGAGAGCGGAAAAGAAAGTAAAAGTAGTAATTCAAAATAAGTTTCTTTTCTTTGTTTTGTGTGTGTGCATTTCTGAAACAGAGTGTCTACAAGAATTTTAGATGCATAAAATGAAGTCGCTCAGCTGTACCCGACTCTTAGCAACCCCATGGACTGCAGCCTACCAGGCTCCTCCATCCATGGGATTTTCCAGGCAAGAGTACTGGAGTGGGTTGCCATTGCCTTCTCCATTAGATGCATAGTGGAATAGAATTCAGGTATTAAGTCTTCATACTTTATAAATAAATCAAATCATGTTATTTTTCTTAAATTATACATGCTACCCTACCTTCCAGGTTTTGGGGAAGTTTATTTTTTTTTTTTTCATTTTTATTTTTTATTTTTTAAATTTTAAAATCTTTAATTCTTACATGCATTCCCAAACATGAACCCCCTCCCACCTCCCTCCCCATAACATCTTTCTGGGTCATCCCCATGCACCAGCCCCAAGCATGCTGCATCCTGCGTCAGACATAGACTGGCGATTCAATTCACATGATAGTATACATGTTAGAATGTCATTCTCCCAAATCATCCCACCCTCTCCCTCTCCCTCTGAGTCCAAAAGTCCGTTATACACATCTGTGTCTCTTTCCCTGTCTTGCATACAGGGTCGTCATTGCCATCTTCCTAAATTCCATATATATGTGTTAGTATACTGTATTGGTGTTTTTCTTTCTGGCTTACTTCACTCTGTATGATCGGCTCCAGGGACAAATGTTTGGCCCTCATCAATGAAGGGTAATTTTATTCCATTTTACATTTCTTTCTTCTGTATTATTTTAGAGAATTATATTCTTGGCTTATTTTTTATTACTGTTGAATTTGAATCCTAATAATTTTAGGATATAAAAGTAAGTTAAAATAAACTTCCCAGTTTCTGTTGAGATGGATGAAACTGGGAAGTTTATTTTAACTTACTTTTATATCCTAAAATTATTAGGATTCAAATTCAACAGTAATAAAAAATAAGCCAAGAATATAATTCTCTAAAATAATACAGAAGAAAGAAATGTAAAATGGAATAAAATTACCCTTCATTGATGAGGGCCAAACATTTGTCCCTACTCCAGGATAATAAATTAACATTAGATACATTTATTACCAAAATAAAAAGCAGGGAATTATTCCTCTTATGGAACTTGAGACTCAGGGAACCTAAGGAGCTTTATTAGCTCTGTATTTGTTGTCCAGTCACCCATTTGTGTCTGACTCTTTGTGACCTCATAGACTGCAGCACACTGGGCCTCCCCATCCTTCACCATCTCCCAAAGTTTGCCCAAGCTCATGTCCATTACATTAGTGATGCCATCCAGCCATCTCATCCTCTGACATCCTCTCCTCCTTCTGCCTTCAATGTTTCCCAGAATCAGGGATTTTTCCAATGAGTTGGCTGATTGCATCAGGTGACCAAACTGCTGGAGTTTCAACTCCAGCATCAGTCTTCCAATGAGTATTTGGAGTTATTTTCTCTTAAAATCAACTGGTTTGAACTCCTTTCTGTCCAAGGGGCTTTCAGGAGTTTTCTCCAGTACCACAGTTTTTGGCATTCTTTCTTCTTTATGGTCCAGCTCTCACAACTGTACATGACCACTGGGAAAACCATAGCCTTGACTATACAAAACTTTGTTGGCAGAAAAATGCCTCTGCTTTTCAACACATTGCCTAGGTTTGTCATACGTTTCCTGCCAAGAAGCAATTGTCTTCTGATTTCATGGCTGCAGTCACCAGTTGCAGTGATTTTAGAGCCCCAAAGAGGAAATCTGTCACTATCTCCACCTTTTTCCTTTCTATTTGCCATGAAGTAAAGTGACTAGATGCCACGATCTTAGGTTGTTTAATATGTAGTTTTAAGCTGGCTCTTTCACTCTCCTCCTTCATCCTTCATCAAGAGGCTCTTTAGTTCCTCTTCACTTTCTGCCGTTAGAGTGGTATCATCTGCATATTTGAAGTTGTTGATGTTTCCCCCACTTATCTTGATTCAAGCTTGTAACTCATCCAGCCTTGCATTTCTCATGATATGCTCAGTGTATAGGTTAAACAAACAAGGTGACAGCAGACAGCGCTGTAGTACTCCTTTCTCAATCTTGAACCAATCAGATACAGGGTTCTAACTGTTGCTTTTTGACCCATATACATGTTTGTCAGGAGAGAGGTAGGCTGATCTGATATGCCCATCTCTTTGAGAGCTTTCCACAGTTTGTTATGATCCACCCAATCAAATGCTTTAGCATAATCGATGAAACAGAGGTAGATGTTTTTCTGAATCCCCTTGCTTTCTCTATGATCCAGCAAAATGTTGGCAATTTGATCTCTGGCTCCTCTTCCTTTTCTAAACCCAACTTGGACATCTGGAAGTTCTTGGTTTGTATAATGCTGAAGCCTAGCATGTGCATGGGCTATGAGTGCAATTGTCTGATGATTAGCATATTCTTTAGTACTACCCTTCTTGAGAACTAGGATGAGGATTGACTTTTTCCAGTCTTGTGGCCACTGCTGGGTCTTCCAGACTTGCTGACATATTGAATGCAACACCTTGATGGCATCAACCTTTAAAGTTTTGAATAGCTCTACTGGAATTCTGTGGCATCCACTAGCTTTATTAACAGCAGTGCTTCCTAAGGCCCACTTGACTTCTTCTCCAAAATGTGTGGCTCTGGGTGATTGACCACATCATCATGGTAGTCCTGTTCATTAAGACTGTTTCTGTCCTTTATTGTGCCTATCTTGGTGCAAAATGTTCCCTTGATGTTTCTAGTTTTCCTGAAGAGATCTCTGTCTTTCCTTTTCTGATGTTTTCTTCTAGTTTTATGCACTGTTCATTGAAGGAGGCCTTCTTGTCTCTCCATGCTATTCTTTGGAACTCTGCGTTTTGTTAGAGGTACTCCTCCCTTTCTTCTTTGTTTTTCATTTCTCTCCTCTCTTCAGCTATTTGTAAAGCCTCCTCAGATAACCACTTTGCCTTCTTGCTTTTCTTTTTCTTTGGGATGGTTTCATTTGCTGCCTCCTGTGCAATATTACAGACCTCCATCCATAGTTCTTCAGACACACAGTTAATTAGACCGAATCCCTTTAATCTATTTGTTACCTCCACTGCATATTTATAGGGGATTTGATTTAAGTCATACCTGGCTGACCTAGTGTTTTTTCCCACTTTCTTTAGTTTAAGCTTGAATTTTGTTATGAGAAGCTGATGATCTGAGTCATAGTCAGCTCCAGGTCTTGTTTTTTGCTGACTGTATACAGCTTTTCCATCTTTGGTTACAAAGAATGTAATCAATTTGATTTTGGTATTCATCATTTGGTGATGTCCATGTGTAGAGTCATCTCTTGGGTTGTTGAAAATGGGTATTTGCTAAGACCAGTGAAGTCTCTCAGCAGAATTCAGCTAGCCTTTGCCTTGCTTCATTTTGTTTTCCAAGGCCAAACTTGCCTGTTACTCCAGGTAACTCTTGAATTCCTACTTTTGTATTCCAATGCTTAATGATGAATAGAACATCATTTTTTGGTGTTAGTCTAGGACGTCTTCATGCTGCTGCTGCTGCTAAGTCACTTCAGTCATGTCCGACTCTGTGCGACCCCATAGACAGCAGCCCGCCAGGCTACCCTGTCCCTGGGATTCTCCAGGCAAAAACACTGGTCTTCATAGAACTGATCAAATTCAGTTTCTTTGGCATCAGTGGTAGGGGCATTGACTTGAATTACTGTGATGCTGAATGGTTTTCTCTGGAAATGAATGGAGATCATTCTGTCATTTCTGAGGTTGCACCCAAGTACTGAATTTTAGACTCTTTTCTTGATTATGAGAGCTACTCTATTTCTTCCATGGAATTCTTGCCCACAGTAGCATATATAATGGTCAACTGAATTAAATTCACCCATTCCCATCTATTTTTGTTCACTTATTCCTAAGATGTTGATGTTTATTCTTACCATCTCCTGCTTGACCATGTCCAATTTACCTTGATTCATGAACCTAACATTCTAGGTTCCTATGCAATACTGTTCTTTGCTTCATTGGATTTTATTTTCATCACAGACACATCCACAACTAGGCACCTTTTCCGCTTTGGCCCAGCCACTTCCTTCTTTCTGGAGCAATTGCTAGTTCTCCTACTCTCTTTCCCAGTATCATATCAGACACCGTCTGACCTGGTGGACTCATCCTTTGGTGTCATATCTTTTTGTCCTTTTAGATAGCTCATGATGTTCTCACAGTAAGTATACTGGGTGATTTGCCATTCCCTCCTCCAGTTCTGTATTTACATGCAGTCAAATATGTGGTAGGAATTAATGGCTATTAAAGTACCAGGCTGCTTTCAAAATTAAACACAGATTTCGTCAAGAGTTGTACAGTGTATGCTTTTTACGTTATAATTTGGGATTGATGTATAGAGAAGCCCTGTCTGTGAGACAATGAATAAATGTTTACTGGGGGAAGGAATATGAATTCTCACCCATTGACTTAATACATTATCCAATTTTCAGGAAAGATTCTTAAGGTATGGAGAGGTGTAAAAAAGAATAAAAATGGGAAATTCTTACAAGTACAGAATGGAAAATCTGATCTATGTTTGGGGTGGGTGGGGGTAACCTGAAAATCCAAGAAAGGGCATTTTTGTTTTACTCCTTGGAACTTGTGAGTGAAGTGAGTGAATGAAGTTGCTCAGACGTATCCAACTCTTTGCTACCCCATGGACTGTAGCCTATCAGTTTGCTCCGTCTATGGGATTTTCCAGGCAAGAGTGCTGGAGTGGATTGCCATTTCCTTCTCCAGGGGATCTTCCAGACCCAGGAATTGAACCTGGGTCTCCCGCATTGCAGGCAGACGCTTTACCATCTGAACCACCAGGGAATCCCTTGGAACTTGTGACTATGTTAAATTGCATGGCAAAAAAATAAAATAAAATAAAATAAGGGCATGGACCTTGAGATGGGGAAACTATCTTGAATTACTTATTAGGATCCAACATAATCACATGATTCCTCAAAAATGGAAAGGGCAGGCAGAAACTTTGGTCAGATATAAGACATGAGAGGGACACTATTTCTCTGTTACTGAGTTGGAAGATGGAAGAAGAGGCCCATGAACTAAGAAATGTGGTGGCCTCTAGAAGTTGCAAATAATTCTCATTTTACAGCCAGACAATAAGTACCTTGGTCCTACAACCTCAAGGAACAATTCTGCCAACAACTTGAATGAGCAAGAAACACATTATTTCCCGCCCCACCCCCACCTGTGGAAACTCCAGAAAGAAATATAGCTTGCTGACTTCTTAATTTTAGCCTGGTGAGATCCATGTTGGACTTTCAACCTACAGAATTGTAAAACACAAGTTTGGGTTGTTTTGATCCACTAAGTTTATAGGTATTTGTTATTGCAGCAATGGTAAACTAATACACTGGGTGGCAGATACTCTCCAGAGGTATTGTGGGAATCGGGGAGAGAATACAAAGTAGAAAAACAGACCTCAAAGTCCAAGACTGTCATATGGGCAAAAAAAAGCACCTCTTGATGAAAGTAAAAGAGGAGAGTGAAAAAGTTGGCTTAAAGCTCAAGATTAAGAAAACGAAGATCATGGCATCTGGTCCCATCACTCCATGGGAAATAGATGGGGAAACAGTGGAAACAGTGTCAGATTTTATTTTTTTAGGCTTCAAAATCACTGCAGATGGTAATTGCAGCCATGAAATTAAAATACTCTTACTCCTTGGAAGAAAAGTTATGACCAACCTAGATAGCATATTCTAAAGCAGAGACATTACTTTGGCGACTAAGGTCCATCTAGTCAAGGCTATGGTTTTTCCTGTGGTCATGTATGGATGTGAGAGTTGGACTGTGCAGAAAGCTGACCACCAAAGAATTGATGCTTTTGAACTGTGGTGTTGGAGAAGACTCTTGAGAATCCCTTGGACTGCAAGGAGATCCAGCCATTCAATTCTGAAGGAGATCAGCCCTGGGATTTCTTTTGGAAGGAATGATGCTAAAGCTGAAACTCCAATATTTTGGCCACCTCATGTGAAGAGTTGACTCATTGGAAAAGACTTTAATGCTGAGAGGGATTGGGGGCCAGAGGAGAAGGGGCGACAGAGGATGAGATGGCTGGATGGCATCACTGACTCGATGGGCACAAGTCTGAGTGAACTCTGGGAGTTAGTGATGGACAGGGAGTCCTGGCGTGCTGAGATTCATGGGGTCGCCAAGAGTCGGACACAACTGAGCAACTGAACTGAACTGAACTGAATGCCCTTTTATGTGGTAAAGATTTCTTTTTAACTCCATCATGAATCAGAACTGACTCTAGGTACAGGAAAATAAGCATGCTGTAAATGAGACAGATAATGCTTTTAAGGTAAGGTTTAGGATATTTTACTGGCTTGATTATGTTCTTTATTTCATGGAAGTCAAACCATATCTCAACAAAAAGCAAAAAAAGAAAAAAAGATTTCAATAAAATTTTAAAAGAAATACCATTATAATATCCTCCAAACCTCTCAGTTACTAGTTATTTTCTAAATTTAAGCAGCAATACTAGTGATGTTGGCAGGAAGTAGGGTGAGGGAGGGAGATGAAGACCATTAACAGGGAAGATAGAGTTTTGTAACTTAAGTTTTTAACTTAAATTATTTGTTTGAAACTCAGTCTTATCCTTGTGAGCTCCTGTTATTTAGTGTCATTCAGGATGCACCAAGTGGAGAAGGCAATGGCAACCCACTCCAGTACTCTTGCCTGTAAAATCCCATGGACGGAGGAGCTTGGTAGGCTGCAGTCCATTGGGTCGCTAAGAATTGGACACGACTGAGCTACTTCACTTTCTTTTTTCTCTTTCATGCATTGGAGAAGGCAATGGCAACCCACACCAGCGCTCTTGCCTGGAGAGTCCCAGGGACGGCAGAGCCTGGTGGGCTGCCATCTATGGGTTTGCACAGAGTCGGGTATGACTGAAGCGACTTAGCAGCAGCAGGATGCACCATGACAATCATATATTTCAGACTTTAATAGAAAACATAGCACCCAATCCAATCTTCAAACATAATATTGCATCACCTCACACTGATCTACAAACAATGAATGCTGGAGAGGATATGGAGAAAACGGAATGTTCTTACACGGTTGGTGGGAATGTAAACTGATACAGCCACTATGGAAGATGGTATGGAGATTTCTTTAAAAACTAGGAATAAAACCACCATATGACCCAGCAATCCCACTCCTAGGCGTATACCCTGAGGAAACCCAAATTGAAAAAGACACATGTATCCCATTGTTTATTGCAGCACTATTCACAATAGCTAGAACATGGAGGCAACCTAGAAGTCCATTGACAGATGAATGGACAAAGAAGTTGTGGTACATATACACAGTGGAATATTACTCAGCCATAAAAAGGAACACATCTGAGTCAGTTCTAATGAGGTGGATGAACCTAGAACCTATTATACAGACTGAAGTGAGTCAGAAAGAGAAAGATAATACCATATCCTAACACACACATATGGAATCTAATGGAGAAACAGACAAAGACAATAGACTTATGGAAAAGGGGAGAGGGGAGGAGAAGTGAGATGTATGGAAAGAGTAACATGGAAACTTACATTACCATATGTAAAAGAGATGGCCAAAAAGAATTTGCTGTATGGCTCAGGAAACTCAAACAGGGGCTCTGTATCAATCTAGAGGGATGGGATGGTGCAGGAGATGGGAGGGAAGTTCAAAAGGGAGGGAATACATGTATACCTATGTCTGATTCATGTTTGGGTTTGACAGAAAACAAAATTCTGTAAAAGCAATTATCATTCAATAAAAAATAGAAAAGAAAAAAAATAATATTGCATATATTATTCAATTTTTATGCCCATACCCTTCTCCTAAGAGGCCAGCTTTTGTACCTAGATCTAGAAAATGCTTTTGTCATACGACTGGAATGATTTGGTACCCTACCAAGTTAATTGTACTTTATATTTGACTTCTATTTCATAATTCTTGTGAAAAGTGAATCCTTAGTAGATGATTTATTTTGTGTGGCTAAGATAAATTTTGGTCTGCAAATATTCACCTTTTATTGTTCAAACATATTATTTGACCATGAAATTTAAGAATTTAAGTTATGTATAGGCTTTTGAATCTGAATATAGCATTCTACCTTATAACTAAGGATTCATTTGTAATGATTTGATTTCAGTGACAATATCCAGGTATCATTTTGAAGCAACCTTGTGAGATAGTATACAAAACTATTATCATTACCTTGTGAGTTGAAACAAATATTTAGCAACTTGCTTGTGCATAAAAATTTTCATTACAGCAATGTTTAAAAGAAGATATTATTTTTATTTTTGAATAAATAACTTTCCTGATCAAACAGAATTTGAAGACAATTTCTTAGAATTTTAAAATGCATTATCAAGATTTCCATGAATGCATATAAACTTTATATATGTGTGTGTATAATATAAATATATGTATATTGTATATATGTATGTATATATATATAAAACATTCTGTATTGTTAAGAATTTCTTCCAATTTATAAACACTAAAAACTCTAAATGTAACCAGTTTGAATCTTCAGGAATTTCCTCTGCTTATCTCTATTGGGAAAGCTTGTCAAAATACTGACAGAGTATCTGTCTTAAAATCACTGAGAGATTATTGAACTGCCGTATTTTGAGTATGTTTTCCAAGATTAATTTTTGACTTTTACACATTTCATCATCTTCCTTTACTGTTTGCCTTTTAAAAATAAAAGTCATGGTCATTTTGTCATTGTGGTCATCATGCTTTCATGTTTAGAATAAACTTTTTCAGCACTGTTTTTCTATCTGGAAGCCATTATTTTAAAATTATAGAGCAATTTCCCCAATTTAATGAAAAACACGCATTGTGTTCTCATTTAAACTAACTTCATACTAATACCACTCATATTAAACCATTTCTTTGGTGTTTGCTATATAGAAAGTGTGTGTGTGTGTGTGTGTGTGTGCGCGCGCGCTTGTAGAATGAAGGATAGATAGAAAAGCATGACAGCTGAGCTGTTTTTGGTATTCTTGTTTTTTTCTGATGACTATCAATATGTGTTCAATCTAGTAATACTAGGTATTAGTGTTCTCAAGAAGATCGGAATCATAAAAAAGAGCAGCCTAAATACTTTTACACAAGAAAAGCAAAGTATTATTCTTGAAGAGTAGACATTTCACATCTATATACAATCCCTCTATTTTGAATTTTACCCTTTACTCCTATGTGAAGTTTAGGTCTCCAAATAATTGCCTAGCCCTAAGTGATCACAAGATATTAATAGTCTCCCCAATTATTATGTGAAATTTTTGAAAAATGATGATTTATAAGAAATGAGACAATAGTGTATAAAGCAAATTTTGTGCTATTTTCCCAAGTCTCCTTGAATCTCTATCCTCAGTATTCCAGAGGCATCCATAAAATTTTGGATTTTATTGTTATTTCTATTCTTTATTTCCAAAGCAGGCCTTAAAAATCCACATCTTAATAATAACATTCAAAGCTCAACTTTGTTTGCAAACAAGTGTTGTGTTAACAGAACATATGTCATAGAGTGTATACTATATAATAGGTTTGAAAAATAGTAGAGGGAGAAACAGACTACCTCATTCTGCAGGAGACTAGATGAGGGTGATTTAGACTGTGGGGTGGATAAGAGGGGATAATCTTGTGGGAGCAAAATGGGCAGACTCATCTGTAGCATCATGGTTCTGGGGCAAGTGTATGACTGGGAGCCTATATATCATAGTTCTAATATTTAAAAAAAAATTGTCAGGGCTTCCCTTCCAGGCCAATGGTTGAGATTTCACCTTCCAATGCAGTGGGTGTGGTTCAATCCCTGGCCATGGAGCTAAGATCCCATATATCTCATGACCAAAAAAATCCTAAAACAAAAAACAAAAGCAATATTGTGAAAAATTCATTAAAGACTAAAAATGATCCACATCAAAAAATTCTTAAAAAAATATATGTCAAGCAAAAATAAACTAAAAATTTATATATTCTTCCTTCATAACCACTAGTGTGTACAGGCTCTCATTTAAAACTCTCTAGGTTTTTCTTTGAAATAAAGATGTTGGCCTAACCAGTCCTCAACATCTGGCCTGCCAAGCATCCTGCTTTTTTTCCTGCTCTCTCCTTCATTCTGCCCTGCAGTCATCTTACTTGGACAGGCACTCCAGATTCCACACTCCTGGAAAACAGTCAACACTTGGCCACTCTTCCAGCCTAGCTGGAAGCTCAGGCAGACCTGGAAGCAGTCTAAGTTTCAGTTGGGTAGGGTCAGGGTGTTCTGAGTATCTAGAGAATGATCTAACAAGGTGGTTCAAGATCTGTTTTGTCCCTGGTGAGGAACCTGCCAGAGCAGGGCCCATATAAGAACCTCTAAATCAATCTATCTCACCATATCCTGCAATCTCTACTGGCAGACATGCCAGAGAGGCATAATCTGACTTGTAGTGGTCCAGGAGTAGAGAAGCAAAGTCAGATTTTTCTGAGATCAGCAGGGGGTCTGTGCTTGCTGCCCTAGTCACTGTCATTTTGTCTAAGAGATGACTATAAGTTACCATTGGATTGTCCAGCAAGCATGAAATTTGTCTGCAGCTGGAGATTCAGCCACTTTAAATTTTCCTGAAAGAAAAAATGGAGTCTCTAATCACAGGGTCACTGTTACAGTGACACAGAAAGTAAAATTCGTAGTAACCTGGATTTCTGTTGGAGAAGACGGTGGTTAAAACTTACACTTATTCACATGCATGCTGCTAAGTCACTTCAGTCGTGTCTGACTCTGTAACATCATAGATGGCAGCCCACCAGGCTCCCCTGTCTCTGGGATTCTCTAGCCAAGAACGCTGGAGTGGGTTGCCATTTCCTTCTCCAATGCATGAAAGTGAAAAGTGAAACTGAAGTCGCTCAATCGTGTCTGACCCTTAGCGACCCCATGGACTGCAGCCTACCAGGCTCCTCCATCCATGGGATTTTCCAGACAAGGTTACTGGAGTGGGGTGCCATTTTTTTCTCCAATTCACATTCATAACCACACACAAATACATAAATGGTGTCAAAGTATCCCTATTTCATTATGATATCTAAACTCAAAATAGTCATAAGAAAAAAGTAAAATATTATTCTGTACAAAAAAAAATTTTGTATTAGAAAGGAAAATGAAAGAGTGTAAAAGCTGGGAAAGACAATAAAGATGATTTAATTTGGGGTCCTCAGCACCTAGGACCCAGTTATCACATGTAAGTGGATATGCACATTGTTTTCTACCAAACTGTCCATAAGTCTATAACCTGAAAAGGATAAGGAGGCTTGATCCTCTCATGACACAAATGAAGAACCTAAGGTCCAGATAGGCCAGGGCCTCACCCAGGGTAACACAGGCCCCTCACTACAGTTTAGTGTATTTTCAACTGAGCTTAGACGGTGCAGATTTCACCTGCAATGTAGGAGACCTGGGTGCAATCCTTGGGTCAGGAAGATCCTCTGGAGAAAGGAATGACTACCCACTCCAGTAATGTTGCCTGGAGAATTTCATGGAAAGATGACTATGATGGAGGCTACAGTCCATGCAATCGCAGAGTTGGACATGACTGAGCAGATAACACTTTCACTTTCAAAGCAGCTGCCTACTACTTCCCACTTGGGACTGAACTCTATACCACGTCATTTTTACCCTCTCGGTCATAGTGAGGGCCCAGTCTGCATCACCATCCTTTTATTTATTTATTTTTAATTTATTCTTTTGACTAAACCATGTCTCAGTTGCATCTTCATTGTATCATGGGAACTCTTAGTGGGGGCTTGTGGGATCTAGTTCCATGACTAGGAATGGAACCCAGATCCCTTGAATTGGGAGCATGGTGTCTTAGTCACTGGACCAACAGGGCAGTCTCTACCATCCTTTTATTTTATTTATTTATTTTTTTTTTGACTGGAGATTACCACATTGGCTGCAAAGAATATAACACCTTCCAAACTGGACTCTTCATTGAGGTTGCACTTTGAAACAATTGCATGTGCAGCAAATCTGTTTTTTTGAGTTGCGTGTATGGAAACAGTTTTTATGAACTGTTTATGAACCATTTTGTTTAGTTGTTTTCTTATGCTGTGTGCTTTATAAGAACATTTTATGAGCATGTCAGCAGGCACCTTGACCTAATAAATGCTTTCAGTAAGCAGAGTACAAGGTGAATTTTCAGCATTCATAGGCTTATTCAGTAAATAGCACTTTTGAAATTAGGTATTCAAGGAGATTTTAACCTCAGGGTGTTGTTGTTGCTTCTCATTTCATCATTATAAAATTCAGGTACAAAATTACTTTGCTTTGTTTTTTAAATGATGGCTACATGGAGTTACTTTATTCATTTCTAGAAAAGATATGCATATATTAATTTCTACTGCTCTATTAGATAGATTCATTTCTATATATTTTATATTTAAATATTCATTGAGAGAGAGGAGAGAGAGAGGTCATTTAGTACCTGTATCTCAAAAGGGTCATTTTTGTCATTTTGATTTGTCTTCCTTTGTTTTGTGTGCATAGTCACATTAAGGTCTCTTTTAGCCTATATGTGTATGGCAGGCTGCGGGGAAATTCCAGTGATATTTGCATGAAGGTTTTAGCATTAAGGAGCATAAAACAGCAAACAATTGGCAAAAGGATTGGAGCACATCATTGTATCTTTCTTGGTGACAGGTAGATTAGTGATTCAGTAAGAATTTCTCTGACCATAATGTGTATTGTTTGTTTCCTTGCTTTAAGTTGTATACATTTTTGAATGAAATGCCCAGCCCTTACAATAACATGCTTGGGAGATAACGCTGACATGAATCAATCTCAGCTTATTTTTTGGCTTGTTTTCATGACGAATGATCCCATCTCACAAGCCTGCAATTGAGTATTGCTGAGGTTCTCTTTGCACCTAGTTGTAATTATTAGCAGAAGCTGTACAATGTATATGACCCGACCTACAAATATGAATACCTGCTAGTCTCTATGGTAAAATCTTCACATCTCATTGTGATGTGATTAGGTTGAGCTTTTTACTCTGTATCCCTGGAAGAAGATTTACTACCTGATTTTTGTTTATCTTCCTGGATCCCAGATCCAGAACCTGATAGGAAGGTTTGGGCAATGCTCATGGGGCAAAGGCTAGAGATTATGTGGAAATATCATATGCGTATGAGATTATGTGGAAATATCATATGTGTATGTTTAACACTGATGAGTTAAAATGGATATAGAATCCCAAGGTGGGGCCTAGGAGAGCTCTCCTCTAGGCTTGTGGATGCATTTTCTTATTCCATTGCTTGCATTTTTTAGCTGGATTTTCTTCTAGCCTTGTCTTGCTGTCCTCAGATTGATAGAAACATAGAGCTGAGCAAAAATTTAGATTAAAAGGATTAAAAAACTGCCATTCATTCTATTGAGTTTCTGTATCTTAGGGCTATGTCTAACCTAGATAAATTGAGGTCTCTGGTGTTTAGGTATTTGGCAGTTATTTATTTACTTTTTAAAATCTATACCTTTAAAAACATTAATTGGTACTTGCTTGGGTCAAGACAGTTCTAGGACCAAACAATAAAACATGTATAAATTTTTATTATACTAAGCTCACTTCAGCATATCACTGTGTTGGATTTTTGAATCACTAATACATTGATAACTGAAGTTAAAATATAAAAAAAGTAGTTTCTATAAGGAAATCAAATGAAATTTTTTTATCATTACAGATTTATTAAAGTCACTGATGATGAATATTCTTTTACTGTAAGTTTTCCTATGAATGTTAAAGTCTGAAAGCAACATTGGAGGACACAGCACTGATGTGTGACATCTCTCAGGGTCATCCATGATCCAGCTAACTGTGAAATGGGGCAGGAAACCTTCCATGACATTTTCCTATGGGGCATATTCATTTCAATAATTCATATATGACTTATTATCCATGTAATTCTGAATTTTTTACATCAAATTCTTTTTCTCTTTGGTCAAATTTATTGCTATTGAACATGGTTATGGTTTCTACAGTAAATATTCTAATTTATTTCAACTTTAGCAGCTTTAAAAGACTTTTTTAATTTACAGGAAAGTAAATATTTTTTGTTTTGTGTTCTTAAACTCCCAATTCAAACATGATTTAGATTTCAATATATGCTGTATACTATTTTTCAATTTATTTTTTACTTTAGTCAAATTTGTGTACTCATGCAGTTTAAAGTGTCAAATGGTTCTTGCGCTTTTTACCCATCCCATTTCCTGTTGTACAGATGCAAACACTTTCAACTATATTAGCTGATTCTTTTAAGATCTCTCCATATCTCTAAATAACATGCTTATATTGCTATTTCTTGGTTTGTTATTAGTAGGCTTTATCTGTTGACTTCCTACTGTGGGAAATTAGACTTTAGCTCTCTTTCATCTTCCGGCCCCTATCACACATGTGCACACTTTTGAGCTCCCATCCTTTTGAAATAATATATCATAATTTTGATTAAATGAATATTCATGTTTATCATTTTATGGCTAAATAAAAGCCTTCAGAGTTCAGTCATGCACTGAGCTACATTATCTCTCCTTCTAGCATTTTGTTTTCTCTTGTGTTAATAAAGGCCTCCTATTATTTATTTAGGCCTTTTTGTTCCTAACACTAATTCAGAACTTCCCAGTTGTGTAATGTATCTCTTAATATTTTCAGGAATTTTATATATTCTACACATTATATCTTCTTTAATCAATCTCTCTCAGAGCTCTCCAACCAAATCCCACTGATTGGGAGGGTCGAGGATGCTACTTTTCAGCTCTAAAATTGTTGAAGTGTTCTTCAGTGGGAACCCCAGAAGCTTGCTTTTTAAGTGCTTCCTGCAGCTGAGGGACCCTGTTGACTAGTTCTTATTCAGACCAAGGAAAGCAAAAACACACGACTGCTGGGGCATTAACTGCACACCCAACAATGGCAAGGCAAGGAATGCGTGTCACATGTTGACCAGGTGTGGGCCATGTGGGAAACAGGAACCTTGAATTATTTTTTTTTCTCCAAGGAGCTATTAGAATCTAAGTTTTAAGTATTATGATGTATATTATGGTATGAAAGGTGTTAGGGGAGGATTTTTGCTTGTTTCTTTTAATTTTAAATGATCTTTGCCTATTTAAAAACAAACAAAGGGAAGAAGGTCTGAGAGAGATTCTATCGTTCCCTGCCAACTTATAGGGTTGTATTACAGTTGGCAGCTCTCTTCCAACATTCTGATTGGATCTCCTGTATTGATGAAAAGGATGGGCTTGTCGCTCCTCTGTCTCATCTCTGTATTTCCACTAATCTATGACAACCATTGACTATGTAAGATTGTGTTGTCCAAGCACAACTGAATTCCATTTAATTTCCAAAGGTCATATTAAAATCTGCTTATTGGAATTAGGCCTTTTCCCTAATTTGTCTGTTTAAGTTTTCTTTGGAAGGATTCCATCACTTTCCCAGAAAGATCAATTAACTATGATTTTTTATTTTTATTTTTTGGCTTTGCACTATTTTTCTTTTTTAAATTTTACTTTACAATACTTTATTGGTTTTGCAATACATCAACGGGTGGGAAGATTTGGGAGAATGGCACTGAAACATGTATAATATCATATAAGAAACGAATCACCAGTCTAGGTTCAATGCAGGTTACAGTATGATTTTTTAAAAGATGTACTGCTTAAATGAAATGTGGAAGATAGAGAATGAGCTAGTTGGTATCACCAACTGACAGTTGATACCAGTCAGTGAGTTGGACATGATTTTGAGCAAACTACTGGAGATAGTGAAGAACTGGGAAGCTTGGAGTGCTGCAATTCATGGGGTTGCAAATAATCAGACATGACTTAGCAACTGAACAACTGCTGCCTAAATTGGTCCTCTAATTTTCTAATCTTTGCTTTCCCAATTTCCAATCCTGTATAAGTTTCATATATTGTATGTTCACATTTATCTTATGACTTTTCAATTTGTTGTTTCACTTATGCTTTATAATTAAATTCCAATAGCAATTTTAAGTTTCGGTAAAAAGGAAAAAAAAAAAAAAAAGAAACTCCTACTTAGAGAGTTTTGGTTTGAGATCTTTTTTCAGTCCTTAAAACTTTTCAGTAAATTTAAAATTATTTTGAAGAAAAAATGTACAACAAAATTAAAAAAAAAAAAATAATGATTCCCAAGGAATTGGGATCTGAAGAACTCATGTGATTTTTTTGTGTGTGGGGTTTTGCGCTAAAAATTAAATTGCCATAGAGTAGAAACAGAGAGGGGCTTCCCAGGTGCCACTAGGGGTAAATAACCCACTTACCAATGCAGGAGACTTAAGAGAGTCGGGTTCAATCCTTGGGTGGAGAAGAACCCCTGGAGAAAGTCATGACAACCCAGTCCAGTATTCTTGCCTGGAGAATCCCATGGACAGAGACCTCGTGGTCTACAGTCTATAGGGTCATACAGAGTTGGACATGACTGAAGCGACTTAGCAGGGCATGGCAGAAAGAGAGAGAGAGTATTCTTATTAGGGCGTGCTGGGAATTAGAATTGTTTTTGCATTTGTTCAATTCATAGTGTGTTTAAAAAAAAAAAGTAGAGGAGTTTGGAGTATGTAAAACTTTTATCACATCCAATTGGTTATAGAAGCTAGAAGCTAATCACAACTTATTTGATTAAGGCTAAGGATTTTCTATTTGAAAATATGTGGGAAGCCCTAGCCTACACTATTTCCTAGCACAGAGTGAAGTGAAAGTGTTATTAACTTAGTTGTGTCCAACTCTTTGCCACCCCCATGAACTGTAGCCCACCAAGTTCCTCTGTTCATGGAATTCTCCAGGCAGTAATACTGAACTGGGTTGCCATTCCCTTCTCCAGGAGATCTTCCTGACCCAGGAATCGAACCTGAGTCTCTTGCATTGCAGGCAGATTCTTTACCATCTGAACCAACAGGGAAGCACAGAGAAGACACAAATGTTTGTTGAATAAATGAGTATTATATACAAGTCTTTATCATAGTTTCTTTGTCCTCTTAAATGTTAAATAATGCTAGATGCTATTCTTACCATTTTTAAAATATAAAATCGTGGTATCTATATTCAATGAAATATTACTCAGGAATCCTGCCATTTGCAAGAACATGGAAGACCTGGAGGGAACTATGCAAAGTGAAATAAGCCAGACAGATGAAGAAAAACATTGTCCAGTATTACTTAGATGTAGAATCTAAAACAAAAAAGCAAAACAAACAAACAAAAAAAAAAACCTTGAACTCATAGAAACAGAGAGTAGAATGGTGATTGCCAGGGCCTGCGGGTCTAAGGAAGATACGGAAACAGTGGTAAAAGAGTTCACAGATTTAAGATGATTAAGTTTTAAGGGAGTCTAATGTACAGTATAGTAACTATAGTTAACAAATCAGTATCATATACTTAAAATTTACTGAGTGGAGCTTAATTGTTTTCCTCACACACACAAAAATTTGTAACTGCCTGAGGTGATGGATGTGTTAGCTTTATTGTGGTTTTCATTTCAATACATATATATATATTAAATCATTACACTATTCTTCTTATACATAAGTTTATTATATTCAATTATAATGGACTTCCCTGGTGGCTCAGATGGAAAGCAAAAAAAAGATTATGGGGAGGGAGGTGGGAGGGGGGTTCATGTTTCGGAACTCATGTAAGAATTAAAGATTTTAAAATTTAAAAAATAAAAAACTAAAAATAAATTAAAAATAAAAATAAAGGAAAAAAATAAAAAATACGTAAAATAAAATATTCAAAATTTACTATTAGTAAATTGCTCTGTGCTTGGTCGCTCAGTCTTGTCTGACTCTGTGATCCCATAGGCTGTAGCTCGCCAGGCTCCTCAGACCATGGGGATTCTCCAGGCCAGAATACTGGAGTGGGTTGCCATGTCCTCCTCCAGGGGATCTTCCCAACACAGGGATAGAACCCAGATCTCCCTCATTGCAGGCATATTGCTATCTGAGCCACCAGGGAAGCCCAAATAAAGGAACAAAGATGACCAAATACTGGAAGAAAAAGAATCTAGAGAGAGCCATAGGACATACAACCGATGTTTCCATACTCTGCCTCTAATCCCCACCATGAAGCTGAAATATAGAAATGCTAGATTCAGGAAGCTGTGCCCAGGAGTTCAGAGTGAAAGCCAGTCCTCTGGCTGCTGTTGACTGCTTTCTCAAGGCAGCGGAAAGGGACACTAAGGCCTTTGTGGAGCCCCGTGGCATGACATGCAGAGTGCTGCATAGATGGCATCTGATTTATATCTCTAAGTCACCACATTAAAATAATCTTTTGAACTTTAGGGCCTTTCTTTCCCAAATAATCTTGACCTTGAAATTAAATATTTCACACATTATCAAAAAGAACCAAGTTCTTCTGTGAGATTAAAAATTCTGATTAATTACATTAAGACATTTGAACCCTAATTGTTTCAATTAATTAACATAAAATAGAAGAGGAAGTAACTGAACTGCAAGTCTGTGTTTGACAACGACTTTGCCTTATCCATCTTTTCCCATTACAGAACCTAGGACTGTATCCAAAATAGAAAAGACACTCAGCAGATATTGAATGAAGAACTACAGTGTAAAGGAGTGTATGTGTGTGTGTGTGTGTGTGCGTGCATATAAATGTGTGCCTTACAAAACTGACAAGGAGACAAAGCTGAGCTTGAGCAAAACTGATATAAACACTTTTAATCCCCCTTATCTGTAGCCATTATTTAACTGGAAGAGACCACTAAACCATTTAATCATTTTAAGTATCTCTTATTGCCCACCCAGAACCTCAACTCATCAATATTCTTTAATAGATAACCAAAAGGGAAATGGAATCATTTTACCAAGATCTGAATAATCTAAAACAAACAAGAACACTGATAACAAGATACTCAGATCCTTCAGAAAATTGCCATGCTCCTTACATTTGATTCTTTGTTATTTTGAATGAGTAATTTGGAGATTATTGATGAACAAATGTTTTCAAATCTCTGACATTGTTGCTAACAATATCTTTCTGGCACTTTACAGTATGATTATCACAGTGATCAACTGGACAGTGCTGAGTTCTGACAGCATTAGAGAACCTGAGACAGAGTTCTATTTATAATCTTGCGTGTCCTCTTGAGTGTACAGGAGGCAGGAGACAAATCTGAAGGTAATCTCCTAGGGTAAGATTTAAGTTGCCATAGTTTTCCTTTCTTTCTTTTTAAAATATTCATTCATTTATTTGACCTTTCTAAAATATCTCTAGGGCTAGAGAAAGCCCAAAACAATTCAGCTAATAGACAATCATCTTATTTTCCATTATTTCACCTGAATTGAATTACCTAGAATATTCCTGCAAGGTAATTCACATTGACAGTTGGTTTTGCTCCTTTTACTTGAGCAGATCATGGAAAAACTTTTCTGAAAAATCTTGGTTGTGGTTGATTGTTTGCAATTTCAAGGACAGAATCATCCATGTAGATTATTTAGAGCTAGGGAGAATTACAGGTTTCAGAAATGATGTCCACTTACAAAAGTCCTTCCTGGCAACTTGTTAGATTCTTGATTAAAGTCATTGTGGTTTTAGTATAAAATGTTCATCATGAAGAAATCACATCTCAGCTTCTCAAATACCATTTATACATTATAAATGGTCAAATCTCAAACCCACTGCTCCATATTAGCATTTCTTTCTTTCTTTCTTTTTTTTTTTCAGTTTGAAGCCATTCAAATTATGAAAAACATGTAAATCCAGAATCTTGTAATATAATGAATGGGCAGAGGTTGGACTATTAAAGCTATTTTCTCTTCTGATGACTCTTTTTGTATGCAGCTTTCCCCTACATATTAATTTATTTCTTTTTGATTCATATTACTATTAAATAAATCAATAGAAAGCTATGCAAAAGTCCTTTTTAATAAGTAAGAGAGACACTTAAAATATATATATTTTTTTAATTCCTGGGTTTTATTGAGGCAATTCTCCAAAATAAAGTGGTTATGCTTACTTAATGACTGTCATAAATTTGGTATTTTGGTTGTCCCTACATTTGACCCCAAATTCATACCTGATGTCTTCATTAAAAAAGTATCAATCTTCTTGACTCTCATTTTTATATCTTTAAATAGACATTTGATGCTTACAAAGTAAAACATAAGAATGGCTCAAATGGAGGAAATGCTATTTATTCGAAAACCTGAGTTGGAGAGAGACAGGCAAATAGCACTTTTCCAAGCTATCTCTCTGAATCTATTTTCACAAGCCATCAGCACTTTGAAAGGGGAAATTAATTTGAATACTTGCCATATTCTAAGATGCTTTGAACTGTGGTGTTGGAGAAAACTCTTGAGAGTCTCTTGGACTGCAAGGAGATCCAGCCAGTCCATTCTGAAGGAGATCAGCCCTGAGATTTCTTTGGAAGGAATGATGCTAAAGCTAAAAGTCCGGTACTTTGACCACCTCATGTGAAGAGTTGACTCATTGGAAAAGACTCTGATGCTGGGAGGGATTGGGGGCAGGAGGACAAGGGGATGACAGAGGATGAGATGGCTGGATGGCATCACTGACTCGATGGACGTGAGTCTGAGTGAACTCCGGGAGTTGGTGATGGAAAGGGAGGCCTGGCGTGCTGCGATTCATGGGGTCGCAAAGAGTAGGACACGATTGAGAGACTTAACTGAACTGAACTGAAGAAGTGTGATGAAATAATGGTAACTAGCGTCAGGTAGCCTTAGAAAAGGTACATATATAAAGCCTAAATTGATAATGTTTAAAAATGAGGAGGCTACCCAGGAAAGATAGAATTTTATTCTTTCAGTATTTATTAATAATTTAAATTTGTTTTCCTCACTGTCTTTGGAAAATTGCTAAGACATATTTTATGGAGGGGTGACTAGTCAGTCATAGAATTAGTGTCAGTGATGCTTAAGTACAGAAAGGAATGCCCTTTCCAACTAGATTCTTACATGTATCCATCAAATAAAAGTAAGCACTTGATTCTGGTAGTGATTATTCATCAGACAATAACGACTTCACTTAATTATTTTGGATATTTTGAGTTAAAATGGAATACATAAAATTTTTCAAATTGAATTTAATGATAAGTTGATTTCCCTTAATAGTTTTTCACTTAGCAGCAGTATTTTAATGAAAAATGTTAAGCCATCTACCAAAAATATACATATGTTTGTATAATGGAATGTTCTACTCTAATGAAAATGAACAAACTAGAGCCACATGTGCATGTCTGCATACTAAGTCTCTTCAGTCATGCCTGTTTCTTTGAACCTTCATGGACTGTACCTGCCAGGCTCCTCTGTCCATGGGATTCTCCAGGCAAGAATTCTGGAGTAGGTTGCCATGCCCTCCTTCTGACCAAGGAATCAGACCTATGTCTCTTACATCTCCTGTATTGGTAGGTGGGTTCTTTATCACTAATGCTACCTGGGAAGGCCCCAGAGCTACATATAGCAACATGGATAAATCAAATAAACATAATATGAGTAAAAAATAAACAAAAGAGATCACATTGCATGATTCCATTTTTATAAAACTCAAAAAAAAAAAAAATAGGAGAAAGCAATTTTGGTTTTAGAAGCCAGGATAATAGTTAACTTTGAAAAATTGAGAGGGAACAGTAGATATAGAGGCTATAAGGAGACTTTGGGGGGACTCTAATAATTAATTTTTAAACAAACCTATTGTTTATATGGGGCTTCCTGAGTGTCTCAGTGGTAAATAATCTGCCTGCTAAGCAGGAGATGTGGGTTCGATTCCTGGGTTGGGAAGATCCCACGGAGAAGGAAATTATAACCCACTCCAATATTCTTGCTTGGGAAATCCCATGGGCAGAAGAGCCTGGCGAGCTACAGTTCACAGGGTCGCAAAGAGTTGGAGACAACTGACTAAATAGAAGCAGCAACATGTTTACACAACATTCATTTTTTTGTTGTCCCATTGAGCTGTACATTTATCATTGGTATATTGATATATATATATATATCATGTTATAGTCACTCAGTGGTGTCCGACTCTTTGCAACCCCATGGACTGTAGCCCACCAGGCTCCTCAGTCCATGAAACTCTCCAGGCACGAGTACTAGAGTGGGTAGCCATTCCCTTCTCCAGGAGATCTTCCTGACCCAGAAGTCAAGCCTGGGTCTCCCTCATTGCAGGTAGGGTCTTCATTTCCTGAGCCACAAGGGAAGTCCATATATAGGTCATATTTCAGCTTAAAACTTGAAAAAAAAAATAAAATTAATCTTTTAAAATTTTCAGAATATGTATTTGTGATAGTGATAAAAAACTATTTTGGCAGAAAGTTAACTCACTATTGTTGTTGTTCAATCACTAGGCTTCCTTGTCCTTCCCTGTCTCCTGGATTTTGCTCAAATTCATGTCTGTTGACTAGGTAATACTATCTAACCATCGAATCCTTTGCAGCCCGCTTCTCCTTTTGCCTTCAATCTTTCCAGCATCAGGGTTTTTTTCCAATGAGTTGGGTTTTCACATGAGGTGGCCAAAGTGTTGGTGCTTCAGCTTCAGCATCAGTCCTTCCAGTGAATATTCAGGGTTGATTTCCTTTATCATTGATTGGTTTGATCTCCTTGCTGTGTGCATAGTCATTCAGTTGTGTCCAACTCTTTGCCATCCTTTGGACTATAGCCTGTCAGTCTCATCCCTCTTGCTTCTTTATTTCTCAGGCAAGAATACTGCTATAGGTGGCCATTTCCTCCTCCAGGGGATCTTCCTGACCCAGAGATTGAACCTGAATCTCCTATGTTGGCAGGTGGAGCTTTTGACCTCCTTAACTCAATATTATATTCTCATTATATCCCATCTACATGGACAAAATATTATACTATAAATTTAAGAATAGTCTTAATCAGCTTGATCTTTTAAGAAAAATATATTAATTTACAATGTCTTAAATATATTCTATTAGCCAGGTAATATGCTGGGAGTTATGTAAGTCAGTATCAAAGACATTTTGTTAAAATTACAGAACTATTTTTCTATAATTGTTTGTTCATTATGGGGTGTGTGTTTATGTGTATTTGGATAGCATGTTTCCTCCTACACCCGCCAGGAAAATGCCCAGAGGATTTATTTTAGTGAAAATCCTCAGCAGAAAACATTTGGTGAGGGTTTTTTCTTTTTTCAAAGCTGTGTAAAGATAATTAAACTGTACAGTTGCAAAGCTGTTTATTAAGCTATCAAAGGTCAACAACCAATTCAAGACCTTTCTCCTTTTGCCTTCAATCTTTCCTCACATCTGGGTCTTTTCCAATGAGTTGACTCTTCTCATCAGGTGGCCAAAATATTGGAGTTTCAGCATCAACATCAGTCCTTGCAATGAATATTTAGGATTGATTTCCTTTAGGATTTATTAGTTTGATCTCCTTGCTGTCCAAGGGACTGTCAGGAGTCTCTCCCAGCATCATGATTAGAAAGCTTTACTGGAAAAACTTTGACATTTTGGACCTTTGTAGTCAAAATGATGTATCTGCTTTTCAATATGCTCTCTAAGCTTATAATTGGATAAAGCAATGGCACCCCACTCCAGCACTCTTGCCTGGAGAATCCTAGGGATGGGGGAGCCTGGTGGGCTGCCATCTATGGGGTTGCACAGAGTCGGACACTACTGAAGTGACTTAGAAGCAGCAGCAGGTTTATCATAGCTTTCCTTCCAAGGAGCAAGTGTCTTTTAATTCAGGGCTGCAATCACAGTCCACAGTGATTTTGGAGCCCAAGAACATAAAATCTGTCACTGCTTCCATTTTCCCTTTCTATTTGCCATAAAGTGGTGAAACCAGATGCCATGATCTTAGTTTTTTAGTGTTGTCCACATCTTAATTCTAAGAACCTTTGAATACAGTACCATACATGGCAAGAAGGACTTCATATACATGGTTAAGTAACTTGACAATATCTGGACTATCTAGCAAGTGGAACCCATGTAATCATAAATTTTTAAAACTTAAGAACTTTTCCCAGTTATGGTCAGAAAAAGAGTTATGACTGTAAAAAAAGAGAGAAGGATTTGATGTGGTTGGTTTAGAAGATGGAAGAAGTGGGGCACAAATGAAGGAATATGGGCAACCTCTGGAAATCTAAAAATATAAGAAAAGAGCTTCCAGAAAGGAACACAGCCTTTTTGACACCTTGATTTTAGCCTAGTAAGGCCATTTTGGACCTCCCAACTAGAGAGCTGTATTATAGTAAATTCGAATTATTTTATACAGCAACAGCAGCAAAAAAAAAAAAAAAAAGAGCTAAGATGAAAAATGTGTGCAATATGTTCCAGACATATAACTGGGTGAATTGTAAAGATAACATTTAGCAAAACTTTAATTCAGTAAGTAAAGCACATTTAAATTTTGACTTTTTACAACTTACATATACACACACATATAGTAATCTCTGTCAGACAAAAATCTGGGGATAATAAAAAGCTTCCAAATATTTTTTTTATTTTTTTTAAAAAACTCCATATTTTAATTCTTTTTTAATAAATTCTTTCAATATGGAAGATTTTCAATATAAAAAACCCTATATTTAACACATATGATTGAGTCACTGATATTTTAAGCTTAAATGACAAACTTTTTTTATTCTTTTATATTAATAATACATACATTAGGATTTGAGTTTTAAGTAAAGTAACATTTTATTTGAGTATTTTAGTTTCACAAGAAAGAAGTGTTAGTCGCTCAGTAGTGTCTGACTCTTTGCCACCCCATGGACTGTAGCCCACCAGGCTTCTCTGTCCATGGGATTCTCTAGGCAAGAATAATGGAGTGGATTGTCATTTCCTTCTCCAAGGATTATACATAAAAATATTAACTGACATTACTAAACAAGGAGTACCTATTAAAATATATATCACTTTGAATAATTTTTTTAAGTATGTCAGTAAATAAAAAATAACCACTGGATTCACATAATTCATAATTTCTATGACATGTTATAGTTTCTCTTATTGTGGATTAAGTGTAAAACATTTAAGAAGTGTTGGAAAAGCTGGGTTCAAATCCTAACTTTGTGTGACCTTAGTCAATTTCCTAGACCTCTCCTATTTAAATTAGTTATTTGTGATAGGAATGATTACTAAACTATATAACTTTTAAGTTTACTTTCGCCTTGAAAAATGTATGACTGCACCTTTTGTATGTGAGAGTTGGTGTAATTTTAAAGCTGCGCTTCTCAGCTGGGGAGATTACTTGTGCAGTAGACATTTGATATCTGGAGACAGTCTTGCTTGTCACGATCTGGTGTTTCTGCATGTGGGGTGTATTGTGTGTGTGTGCATGTGAGTGTAAGTGTGTGCTGGTGATGGGAAGGGTTATACTATCGTGTATTGAGTTAATTTCAGGATCCTACTAAACAAATTGCAATGAACGTGACAGCCCTAGACAACAAATAATTATCCAGCTCAAAATGTCAGTAGTCCTGATCTTGAGAAATCTTGCTTAGAGAAACAAAGTATTCACATTTTTTTAAGAGAGAAATTATTTTTTAAACTGTTAAAAGTGATGCAATTCCAGATAAAATTGAGTTTAAGCAAACTAATGAATGTCTTTCTGTCAACTAAAAATGGGATAATTTAAAAGTATTTCACTTTGCCACTTAATTACTGGAAACTAATAGTATACAAGAAATAAAATAGCTTTCTGGATATTTTGGAAATCAGCCAAGACTCCATGAAGAATTTCAGAACCCAATGTGAAAATGAATGAATCATGTGCCTCTTATTTACTGCTGAGATCTTTACCTGAGATGTTTATCATTGTTGTATTTAGAAATAATGCAGGTTAATTATATTAGTCAGAGTATTATGACAAAGTTATTGTAACAGAGTTTTAATATCAACATTTTATAGTATGTCCCTTATTTTTAATTATAAGTAAAGTAGTACTGTGGAGGTTACAATTTCAGAATTAAGGGGTAACTGTAAATTTAGTTTTACATGACTTAACAAAATACAGACTATAAAAGAATTTCAAAAGAAGAAACCCCAACTTTTTTTTCAGGTTCAGTGAATAAACAAACAACCTAAGGTAACAAATTAGCTGTTTATAATTATGTAATAGCTGGGACTTGCTATTAGCTCAGCATTGCCTGTATTTCACTCTTCTTTTCCGATATACAAAAATAGAAATCAACAACAACAAATAAAAAAAAAAGCAAAAACCCCAAATTTCTGCAAGAAGAAGCAACTTATTTAGAGAAATTGTTTTGTACAACCCTCTATTTTCTAAAGGCAAATTGTATAGAATATATTATCAATTTTTCCTATGCAAAGTCAATGTGTCTAGCTGTAAATACAGCGTGAAGCTGAATTCAGATAACCTGTATTCATCTGGGGTCATATCCAAGGGATTACTGATGCTCATTCTTTAAAAGTCTATGCTCTAAAGTGATCAGTCTAAAGATGACAGTGCCCTAACATTTACCTGAGAAGTCAAAGTACTGCAGGTTTCCATAGCCCCACCTAATTAATAAACTTTGAGTCATATAACCATTATACTTGGCCTTTTTATAGCCAATTATCAGATGATGAAACATTGTGTCTATGAGAAACAGACAATGATCTCAACAAACTCATTATCATGTGTAATTTTGCTTCAAGGTTAAGAATTTAAAGTAATTTTTCAAAGAATGCTATGTCTTCTATATCTTGTCTGCTAAGGATTTGATTCTACACTCAGATTTCTTTCATAGGTGCAATTGTAGAGCAATTTTGAGTACTGGTTTGAAAGTCTAAGAAGGAGATTAGTACTATTTGTGTTTACATTCTCTGAACTGAGAATTTCCTCTTTTTAGAGAGGGCATACTCACCAGTTGTGCATATGACTTCAGAAAGAACATGAACACATGAGATCGTGAAATTTGGTAGCATGAAGAAGATATCTAGTCGGTTAGCTATATCAACAGATATAAACCTAGAACTTGTTAGGGGTTGCATAGGTATCTTTAATAATGTCCTTGCATATGGAAAGAAGACAAGATTTAAGTCCAAAGACAAAAAAAAAAAAAAATCCAAAGACATACCTTATTTTACTCCATTGACTGGGAAATTGAAGTACCAATTGATAGATTCATTAGGTCTTCCCAGCATACTTTTTATTGGGGAAACACATCTGTGTCATTCCATGTGGTTCTGATGGATGTCAGTCTTAGCATCTCACCTAGGATACAGGAGTTGTTTTGTGATCTAGGCTTAAAACACATTGTAGTACTACATGGCATTGCCAACAGTCAGTTTCAAGCAATGGGAAAAGGATTAAGCAAAGTTAGTTGAAGTTCTTCAATTGTATTGATACTTTATCACCAGGAGCAAATTCTTTTTTTTTTTTTAATTTTATTATGTATATTTTTTAATTTTTATTTTCACTTTATTTTACTTTACAATACTGTATTGGTTTTGCCATACATTGACATGAATCCACCACGGGTGTACATGCGTTCCCAAACATAAACCCCCCTCCCACCTCCCTCCCCATAACATCCCTCTGGGTCATCCCCATGCACCAGCCCCAAGCATGCTGTATCCTGCATCGGACATAGACTGGCGATTCGATTCTTACATGATAGTATACATGTTATAATGCCATTCTCCCAAATCATCCCACCCTCTCCCTCTCCCTCTGAGTCCAAATGTTCGTTATACACATCTGTGTCTTTTTTGCTGTCTTGCATACAGGGTAATCATTGCCATCTTTCTAAATTCCATATATATGTGTTAGTATACTGTATTGGTGTTTTTCTCTGACTTACTTCACTCTGTATAATTGGCTCCAGTTTCATCCATCTCATCAGAACTGATCCAAAAATCTGCAAAGCAATAAATGCTGGACAGGGTGTGGAGAAAAGGGAACCCTCCTACACTGTTGGTGGGAATGCAAACTAGTACAGCCACTATGGAGAACAGTGTGGAGATTCCTTAAAAAATTGCAAATAGAACTGCCTTATGACCCAGCAATCCCACTGCTGGTCATACACACCGAGGAAACCAGAATTGAAAGAGACACATGTACCCCAATATTCATCGCAGCACTGTTTATAATAGCAAATTCTTTTTAATGGGAGTTTTAAACTGGTAGCCACAACTACTGCTATTGGCCATGTTCAAGATTCATAAAGCAGTCCAATAGCACAAACAGAGATTACTGTCATCAGAGAGAGGGAAACAAAAAAAAGAAAAATGACACAATGTGAGTCCCTGTATCTAGCTGAACATGATTTCTCAAAGTTTGTTGAGTCCAAATATTTTTCTTTTTCCTTTATTTCAAAGTGGGTATGCATTCCTTGATATTAAAATTAATTTAAAAAAGCATATTAGGCCTCACATATCTTGGCTACCAGTATCATTCTGTCCTTAATTACTCTGACTGTCCTCTGATGCACTTGTCTATGAAAGCTGACTCTTTGCTATTCCTTGAAAATCACAGCAGTGTTCTTGGCTCTGGGTCAGTCACATCATGCTCCCTTGCCTAGACTACTCTTCCTCCAGATATCTTCACATGCTCAGGTATGAAATGATTTAATAATTGTATTTTTTTTAATCCACAATCTGTATTTGGGTTATTAGTATTTCACGATACTTTGGTATGAACAACTGCCATACCTTTATTATATCCTTCAGGTGTTTATGCTCTGCTGAGGTCTTTTCTCATAGCCATAAAAGGAGAAAACTTTGTGTACTATAAAAAGCAATTCTGACTACTTGAAAAACCATAGCTTTGACTAGGCGAATGATTGTTGGCAAAGTAATGTCTCTGCTTTTTAATACGCTGGCAGGAAAGTTATGACCAGCCTAGACAGCATATTAAAAAGCAGAGACATTACTTTGCCAACAAAGGTCCACCTAGCCAAGGCAATGGTTTTTTTCAGTAGTCACGTGTGGATGTGAGAGTTGGACTTATATAGAAAGCCGAGTGCCAAAGGATCAATGCTTTTGAACTGTGGTGTTGGAGAAGACTCTTCAGAGTTCCTTGGACTGAAAGGAGATCCAACCAGTCCATCCTAAAGGAAATCAGTCCTGAATTTTTATTGGAAAGACTGATGTTGATGCTGAAACTCCAATTCTTTGGCCACCTGATGCGAAGAGCTGACTCATTTGGAAAGACTCTGATGCTGGAAAAGATTGAAGACAGGAGAAAAAGGGTATGCCAGAGGATAAGATGGTTGGATGGCATCACCAACTCAATGGACATGAGTTTGAGTAAACTCTGGGAGTTGGTGATGGACAGGGAGGCCTGGTGTGCAGCAGTCTATGGGTTCTCAAAAAGTCGGACATGACTGTGCGACTGAACTGAACGATGTAATTTGTTGTTGTTTAGTCACTAAGTCGTTTTTAACTCTTTTCAATCCCATGGACTGCAGCATCCCAGGCTTCTCTGTCCTCCATTATCTCCTAGAATTTGCTCAAATTAATGTCAATTGAGTTGGTGATACTATCTGACCATCTCATCCTCTCCTCTGCCAGCCTTTTCTCCTTTTGCCTTCAATCTTTTCCAGCATCAGAGTCTTTTCCAGTGAGTCAGTTCTTCGTATCAGGCGGCCAAAGTATTGGCTCTTCAGCTTCAGCATCAGTCCTTCCAATGAATATTCAAGACTGATTTCCTTTAGGGTGGACTGGTTGGATCTCCTTGCAGTCTATGGGACTCTCAAGAGTCTTGTCCAATACAACAATTCAAAAGCATCGATTCTTTGGCATTCAGCCTTCTTTGTGGTTCAACTGTCACATCCATATATGACTACTGGAAAAACCATAGCTTTGACTATGCATATCTTTGTTGGCAAAGTGATGTCTCTACTTTTTAAACACTAGCTAAGTTTGTCATTGTTTTCCTTCTAAGGAGAAAGCATCTTTTAATTTCATGGATTTATTATTTAAGTTTTAGCTAAATAATACATACACTTAAAATATTTTAGCATGATTTACTAGCTTCCATTATAATAGTCTCCACATTTTCCTAGCTGTGTTGTATTGCATATGGGTTATTAGATAAAAGAATTAGCTGTCATTACCTTCATATGTCTCTTTTCTAACAGATTGCTATGCATGATTGGAGGCAAAAGTGTCTTCTCAAGTGTACACATAGCTTACATGGTTAAAAGCAGCATTATGTTGTATGAGAATAACCCATAAGTCAACATTTTATCCAAATAACTGAAAGTAAAATTATTCATCTAATTCTTGTACAAAACCTATGACACATAGAAGTAGCAAAAGAGAAAGAGGAGAGGAGAAAAAAGGTAAGAGAAGAAAGAAGGGAAAAAGGAGGGGGGAGAAGAGATATGGAGAATGGAAAAGGGAGCAGATAAAGGGAAGAGATAGAGAGGAAGCTCACAGTGGAGGCAAAGTCTAGGAAAAGCATGTGGTATACAAAATTCACCCTGTTCATCACATCCCAAATCATTTATTCCTTTAAAACATGTTTGCACACATGGCAGTTGAAGAGCACACCAGAGCCTGTTTCCTCCAGACTACTGAAAAACCCTTTCTTAGTCACCCTTAATCATTGGCTTGGATTATCATTTTCTCTAAATCTCTTCACATTCTTTCCCCACAAACCTTGGCACAGCAGAATTAAAAAATAAAATTAAATAAAAAAAAAATACATGACTGGGGCAAAGGGAGGAATATTATAGCCAAAGCCAGAATTATCCCTGCAATGCAAGAAGCAGTGTTTATGAATATTAACACAGTAATACTTTTTGATTTACAGAGCTTAGCCTTGGTCAAACTTTATAAGTTTTCTGAGATACTCCTGTTTATGGTCTTAATGTTCCTAATCGCTTGCCTTATATTTAGAGGTGTTCATAATTTCTCCAAAACCAATTCTCACACTCTCTTTCCAAAGTATGAAATATTTATTAGTGATGTGTGTGTTTCTGTGTGTGAGTGTGTTAAAGGGTTAAATTTCAGTGTACTGTTACTATATTTTAAAACAATAATGTCAAAATAATAGTTTGCATTTAAGAATATCTCTTTTAGGTAAACATGCTATTCTTTTGACTGCTTAATATTAAGACATATTTAATGTGCCAAGTTGCTTCAGTCGTGTCCGACTGTGTGATCCCATGGACTGTAGCCCACCAGGCTCCTCTGTCCATGGGATTTTCCAAGCAGAATATTGGAGTGGGTTGTCATGCCCTCCTCCAGGGGATCTTCCCAACCCAGGGGTCAAACCCACATCTATTATGTCTCCTGATTTGACAGAGTATTTGACAGTGGTATTTTTTACCACTAGTGCCACCTGGGATAGTTACATCTAAATAAAACTAAGAATTTGCCATAGTAATTATATTGAAATAGGACCTAAGGACTTCCTCCCTGACAGAAATGCAAGCCAATACCCAAAGCAAAGATGAGAGATTATCACTGTGTCATTCAGATACTAAGGGTACATGAGGCTTCATAAACCTTCCAAATGTTTTACCAGTGTCTGCTCAAGGCTTTTGTGTGATGGTGTAACCTTTATTATTATTTTTAAAATATTGATATTATGATGTGAGACAAATGAGTCTAGTATAGTGAAACATGGTTCTTGGTGCTTTTAAATCCTTAAGGGTTAGATAGGATAAGTAACACATATTTTCTACATGTCATTTTGAAGTGTAAAAGTCAACTTATTATTGAAGAATACAAGGTTTAGAAATTAACAGAAGGAGAATAACTCATGCCTTGCATTGGAATAATACCATGCAAGAAAGTAATTAGAGGAAAATATTGTTATTCATTGTCCTCTAAATGCATATATAGTCTCATCTCCCTCTGAACCAGTAGGTTTCATTCATTCATTCACTACTTGACAAATGCCTGTGAAACCCATGGTGATAGCACCTTTACAGCAGCCGGAAAAATTATAAGGAATTTTGAAAAAATTGAGAGACCAGTGAAGATAATTCCCTGTCATTTGACAGATATCACTATTAGTGATTCAATCTCTTTTTATCTTCAGTGGTTAATAGTGAATTACTTTAAATCAGATCATGATCGGCCAGGTCAAGAGTCTCACACATGGACAAAAGGCAGATACTGAACATTTTTGAGTGAGTAATGATCTGAAGAGATCTGAAGAGAAGATAAATGAGTGTAACATATGACAATAGTGAAGAGATAGATTTAGAGGAGCAGAGAATGACAGAGCAAAGTAAGGGGAAAGGCAAGAGGGACTGTATGATTATTGAGATTGATTGTGCTGATGACTCTCAATTAGGACAGAGACATCAGAATTTAGGGTGGGAGAATAATCTTCCTTTTAGGAGGATATGGACATTCCTAAGAAGGCTTCCAATCTACTGGCTTTGGTAACTTAGTAAAATGACCAGGAGAGGGGAGAAGCAGATTTGGAGAGAAGACACTAGGTTTTCAGGATTAAACAAATTATGGTTAATGTTTCCATGGGACACTCAGAACCCAAACACCAGGGAATCTGAATGGTTTTAGCAAAGAGACATGAGTAGATTAGCATGTTTAATATAATTTGCCGAAGGAGCGAACAAACGTATTTTGTAAAAGGAAAAAAAAAAAAAAAAAAAAGGTCCTGTTTTGGTTTGATGATCATTAGGGGGAGCCCTAGCACTTTTAATACTTCTTTAGTTTATATCCAGATCAGAAGTTTTGCCATGGTTTCAGAAGAAAAAAAAAAAATGTTCTTTTACACACAAAGTTAGCTTTTTATAAAAATTGCTGCACATCAGTGACTCATATGTTTGCAGGGTTTGTGAGATAGACTCAAAATATGTCTTTCAAATCACCAGTTGTGCTTCCTTTTTCTTTTCCAGGAGTATATAATGGCAAATAAGTGCCCTAACAATATTAAAATATACTACATTTCTCTCAAAATACCTTGGGGTTTCTCAAGATGTAAATCAAAGTACAAAAAAAAAAAAAAAAACACCCTAAACCCTCCAGTGTCATCATCTCTCTTCCTCCTCCAAGATGAAAGGGAAGGCTCACAGTGTAAAAGAGGAAAGTGCTGGTCCACTGTCCTCTCCATTGCTTTCGTCTAGGATTGTACAGATCTGAGATCACCGTGAATAGCTTATCAGTCCTGCATTTATCCTGATTCACAAGTTACAACTTTAACATGATTTTCTACATTTTTGGCCTCTAAATGCTGTAAAAATATGTGCTATAGTGATGCAAAATTTGAGCTTTTTGCCACGTGTTGAGTGAGTAGGTGTTAGTCAGTCATATCCAACTCTTTGCGACCCCATGGACTATACAGTCCGTGGAGTTCTCCAGGCCAGAATGCTGGAGTGGGTAGCCTTTCCCTTCTCCAGGTGATCTTCCCAGCCCAGGGACCAAACCCAGGTCTCCCACACTGCAGGTGATTCTTTACCAGCTGAGTCACAAAAGAAGCCCATGTGTTACCTGTAGGCAAAAGGGTCAATTTCCACCTGAATTACTGCCACTCCCCAGTAGTGCAATTGTGTACAGAGGAGCACATGAGCTACACCATAGTCTCCTACACCATTAGTTATCTCTTTAATATGCTGGTCATCAAATCTATTGGGTAGGACTAAAGTTTTGGCCAATGGCCAAACAGTGCACTTGCTAGAAAGAGCCATGAATGCGAAGCCGGCATGATAGAGTGAGTCTGAACACAGTGCAAAGGAACAGTCAAAAAACTTAGAAGTGTATGCAGTATGTTGGGGAAGGAAATAGCAACCTTCTCCGGTATTCTTGCCTGGAGAATCCCATGGACAGAAGAACCTAGTGAGTCCCAGCCCATGGGGTTGCAAAGAGTCATACACAACTGAGCGACTAACACTTCACTTCACATGTAATGTGTCACAGAGGGTCTACTCAGATCCAAGCTCTGTTTCTGTGATCATCTGTCAGGAGTCAGACAGACAGGAAATTCTTAGTAGAAGGGACATAGATGAGTCTTTAGTTAGTCATTTCAAAGAAGAAAGGGCTGAAGAGAAGTGGATTCCTAAAAGGTTATCATCTTTACAGGCTCTGTTAGACTCAAGAGGTATAGCGAGATATGACTGTTGCTCCTATAATAGAAGCCAGTTGCCTTCAGCCAGTTCTTGCTGCTGCTGCTGCTAAGTCACTTTAGTCTTGTCCAACTCTGTGAAGCTCCCCTGTCCCTGGGAGTCTCCAGGCAAGAACACTGGAGTGGGTTGCCATTTCCTTCTCTAATGCATGAAACTGAAAAGTGAAAGTGAAGTCGCTCAGTCCTGTCTGACTCTTTGCGACTCCATCTTAAGAGATACTTTTTGCTGAAATTGGATGTTTTCATTTACTAGGGCTGCCATACCAAAATATTCCAACCTCGGTGGCTTAAACTGCAGATATTAATATTTCCTCACAGTCCTAGAGGCTGGAAGTTTAAGATCAAGATGTCACAGTTTGGGGTCTCCTGAAGTCTGCCCTTGGCTTCCAGATGGTTCCCTTTCTGCTGTGTCTTCATATCTTTACATGCCTTATCTCTATGTACATACACCCCTGGTGTCTCTCATGTGTGTCCTAATTTCCTCGTCTTATAAGAACATCAGTCAGGTGGGACTAGAACTCACTTATATGTCCTCATTTAATCTTAATTGCTCCTCGAAGTCCCTGTCTCCAAATAAAGTCACATTCTAAGGTGGTGGGGTTACAGCTTTAATACAAAAATTTTAGGAGGGCACAATACAGTCCATACCAATAAACAAGGCTGACCAGAACACAGCTTAGTAAAGGAAAGCTTACCTTGTTTTCAGATATGTAAGTAAATGGTGACAAAATCTTAATGATCCAAAAATACTAATATTTTAGGAGGTTGTTATTTCTATTGTGATTATTAAAATATACATCTCATTAAAATATTTACATATTTATTTTGAAAAATAGTATAGAAACATAAGAAATAAGGTCATCTTATATCCTCTTGAAAGACTATTTTTAATTTTGTTTTTAGCAAAAACCAAAATGTTTCTTCTTGTTTTAATATAATTTTGGCATAAAGACTTTGAAGAATGGGGAATCTAGAGAAGATGGGAGATTGAAGAAATTGGGATAAATAAATTAAGAATGCTTGCATCATTATAAACAAAATTAAAACTGTATTTTAATCTTTTAATTGTTGATAGTTTGGTTTGTGAGTTCTTTAATAAATAATGACTGTTTAAACAGAAATTTAATACACTCTGAAGGATCATACAATTTGTTAAGTATTATACCAATCAATTCTATGAATTTTATTTATTTGTAAATGCCTTTCTACATTTGCTGTTGAATCAGAAACCAGCATAAGACATTGGACTGTAAATTAGAAGCATTGAATTTATTTGTACTTGCACCTCCTAGATTTCATGCAAGTTATGTAAGCTCTTTAATTCTGAATTTCACTAGCCAAAGAGCTTCAAACTGTGTGAAAAGTTTTGAAAACACACAATGTTTCATAAATACAGACTTAGTATTATAATAGTTACTCCATTTTTATAAGAATACGTTTCATTTACCTTATTACACTTTTCTTATCATTAGTTCAAACATTTTTTTTCATGCTCAAGCTATATATTGGCATTTTAAATATTAAACTCAACTTTGGAGGGGTCTGAATGAAGGAATAAGTATTTTAGAGAAACTGTCATAACATTTTTTTCTCAGTATTCTCTGATGCCAAGCTTCATCTGAAAATCATAGTTCATGAAATCTCAAGTACATTTAGGATCCTTAAACACTAATGGATTCTAAAATGTATTCTATTTAGGGTGTTTCAGTAATTGGGCTCAAATTCTGGAGTTATAATATATTGAGGCAGATTACCTATGAACAAGATCTAGATTAGAGAGCAACCATGTGTTTTATTGAGAACTAGGTAACCACATACTTGCATTTATTTATGCAATTTCTTTCTACCTTACTGTATGTGCCAGCCTTTCCTAGATTTCTGCCAAGTAACACTAGCTTCAATCCCCAAGTTAGAGAATTCATGCCATCTCTCTTAGGTCACATTTGCTCTCTCATTAGTGTTGCAGACAAGTGATTGTGTAGGCAAATTTATCAGCAGAGTGCCTGACACATTGAATGCATGGAGCAAATGTAAGTCATTTCTATTCTGTTAATAAGGCAATGCATTTCTTTTATAAGTTTCATTTTCAGTTGCTGTGATAGAACATTCTTCCATTGCTATTATATATTTTAATGCCATTCCTAGTTACTGAGATTGTCAATATATGACAGACATATGAACCTCAACAATACCTTCATAATTGCAAGAGTATAAGGGAAATCTTCCCTACAGAGATTTCTTATTTTGCTTTTTAGTTGTTATTTTAGGTATTTTTAAAATGCCAATTGTATTGCCAGAGATTATGCCAGCTCATGGCTGTCCTATGTTCAGTTCAGTTCAGTCATTCAGTCGTGTCCGACTCTGCGGTCCTATGAACTGCAGCACTCCAGGCCTCCCTGTCCATCACCAACTCCCTGGAGTTCACTCAAACTCACGTCCATCAAGTTGGTGATGCCATACAGCCATCTGATCCTCAGTCGTTCCCCTCTTCTCCTGGCCGCAATCCCTCCCATCATCAGAGTCTTTTTCAATGAGTCAACTCTTCTCATGAGGTGGCCAAAGTACTGGAGTTTCAGCTTCAGCATCATTCCTTCCAAAGAACATCCAGGACTGATCTCTTTCAGAATGGACTGGTTGGATCTCCTTGCAGTCCAAGGGACTCTCAAGAGTCTTCTCCAACACCACAGTTCAAAAGCATCAACTCTTCAGTGCTCAGCTTTCTTCACAGTCCAACTCTACATCCATATCTGACCACGGGAAAAACCATAGTCTTGACTAGACAGAACTTTTTTGGCAAAGTAATGGCTCTGCTTCTTAATATGCTATCTAGGTTGGTCATAACTTTCCTTCCAAGGAGTAAATGTCTTTTAATTTCATGGGTGCAATCACCATCTGCAGTGATCTTGGAGCCCAAAAACATAAAGGCTGACACTGTTTCCACGGTTTCCCCATCTATTTCCCATGAAGTGATGGGACCAGATGCCATGATTTCATTTTCTGAATGCTGAGCTTTAAGCCAAATTTTTCACTCTCCTTTTTCACTTTCAAGAGGTTTTTTAGTTCCCCTTCACTTTCTACCATAAGGGTGGTGTCATCTGCATATCTGAGGTCATTGATATTTCTCCTGGCAATCTTGATTCCAGCTTGTGCTTCTTCCAGCCCAGCATTTCTCATGATGTACTCTGCATAGAAGTTAATTAAGTAGAATGACAATATATAGCCTTGACATACTCCTTTTCCTATCTGGAACCAGTCTGTTGTTCCATGTCCAGTTCTAACTGTTGCTTCCTGACCTGCATATAGCTTTCTCAAGAGAATGGATTTTTGGACTGTGAGGAAGAGGGAGAGGGTGGGATGATTTGGGAGAATGGCATTGAAACATGTATACTATCATGGAAGAAACAAAGTACCAGTCTATGTTCAATACAGGATACAGGATGCTTGGGGCTGGTGCATGGGGATGATCCAGAGAGATGATATGGGGTGGGAGGTGGGAGGGGGATTCAGGGTTGGGAGCTTATATACACCCGTGGTGGATTCATGTCAATATATGGCAAAACCAATACAGTATTGCAAAGTAAAATAAAGTAAAAATAAAAATAAAATAAAATCTTTTAGTAAAAAAAAAAAAAAAAAAAAAGGCAGGTCAGGTGGTCTGGTATTCCCATCTATTTCAGAATTTTCCAGAGTTTATTGTGATCCACACAGTCAAAGGCATAGTCAATAAAGCAGAAATAGATGTTTTTTTCTGAAACTCTCTTGCTTTCCCATGATCCAGCAAATGTTGGCAATTTAATTTCTGATTCCTCTGTCTTTTCTGAAACCAGCTTGAACACCTGGAAGTTCACAGTTCACATATTGCTGAAGCCTGGCTTGGAGAATTTCGAGCATTACTTTACTACCATGTGAGATGAGTGCAATTGTGTGGTAGTTTGAGCATTCTTTGGTATTACCTTTCTTTGGGATTGGAATGAAAACTGACCTTTTCCAGTCCTGTGCCCACTGCTGAGTTTTCCAATTTTGCTGGCATATTGAGTGCAGCACTTTCACAGCATCATCTTCCAGGATTTGAGATAACTCAACTGGAATTCCATCACCTCCACTAGCTTTGTTTGTAGTGATGCTTTCTAAGGCCCACTTGACTTCACATTCCAGGATGTCTGGCTCTAGGTGAGTGATCACAGCATCATGGTTATCTTGGTCGTGAAGATCTTTTTTGTACAGTTCTTCAGTGTATTCTTGCCTCCTCTTCTTAATATCTCTGCTTCTGTTAGGTCCATACCATTTCTGTCCTTTATCGAGGCCATCTTTGCATGAAATGTTCTCTTGGTATCTCTAATTTTCTTGAAGAGATCTCTGGTCTTTCCCATTCTCTTGTTTTCCTCTATTTCTTTGCACTGATGGCTAAGGAAGGCTTTCTTACCTCTTCTTGCTATTCTTTGGAACCTTATATCTTTCCATATATCTTCAGATCCTTATATCTTTCCTTTTCTCCTCTGCTTTTCACGTCTCTTCTTTTTATAGGTATTTGTAAGACCTTACTAGACAGCCAGTTTGCTTTTTTGCATGTCTTTTCCATGGGGTTGGTCTTGATCCCTGTCTCCTGTACAATGTCACAAACCTCCGTCCATAGTTCATTAGGCACCCTGTCTATCAGATTTAGTCCCTTAAATCTATTTCTCACTTCCACTGTATAATCATAAGGGATTTGATTTAGGTCATACCTGAATGTTCTAGTGGTTTTCCCTAATTTCTTCAATTTTAGTCTGAATTTGACAATAAGGAGTTAATGATCTGAGCCACAGTCAGATCATGTCCTATGTTAAAAAAGAAAAAAGAAAAAAGCCTCAGCTCTCATAAAGTTTGTAATCTAGAGGAAATAACAGACAATAACCCAGAAAATATCAAACGGGTGAAACATATTTGATATGTATTATAATTTTATTTTTATTTTTGGCTGTACTGGGTCTTCATTGCTGTGTGGGATTTTCTCTAGTTGTGGTGAGTGGAGGCTACTCTCTAGTTGTGGTGTGTGGTCTTCTTACTGTGGGCCTTTTCTTGCAGAGCACAGGCTCTAGGGCTCAGGGACTTCAGTAATTGTGGCCTGTGGGCTCAGTCATTGTGGCTCCTTGCCTTGGGTGCTCCTTGGCATGTGCGATCTTCTAGGATTAGAAATGAAACACAAGTCTTCTGCATTGATAGGAGGATTCTTTACCACGGATCCACCAGGGATGCCCTTGTTATGCATCATAAAAAGAATTAATAGGGTACTCTCTCACTTATAATAGAGTAGTCAACTGCAAAAATGGCCACAATTCGCCCTCCTTTCTGTTTCCACAGGCCTGCAATGTGACACAGTAGCTTCTATTGTTAAAAGTTGAAGTCTGTTTCCTCTCCCCTTGATTCTACACTGTCTGGTGACTTGAACAATGAACTGTGGTAGAGATGACAGTGTGCCTGCTCTGAGCACTAGCCTCAAGAAGTCTAGTATGCTTCTGAGTTTCTCTGACTCTCTCTCTCTCTCTCTGCTACAAATGCACACGTACATATACACACATGTGCATAGTAACCTGCCTTTTCATCATGTGAACAAATTGGCCTAGACTTCTAGAATATAAGAAGCCACAAGGATTAGTCTTCCTAGTTCCTAATGACACACGGTTGAATGGGCTGAATGAATGATCTGACCAAGACCAGGAGAACATGCCTAGCTGAGCTCAGCCAAAATAGTTTACTGAAAGAATCATGAACTACAAACAGTTATTGTTTTAAAATGTCATTGCAGTAGTTATTATGAAGTAAATCTAACCTATCCAGTTAAATAAAGGATACCTCAAGAAAGGCCTTAGAAGATAAGACTTCAACTCAGATCTAGAGGATGAGAAGGAGTCATATGAAGAGTGGCTGAAGGAGCACTCCAGGCAGAGAGACCTCCATGTGCTGAAACATTTTGATTGAACTAGGTTGGTGCATTATATAAACTCATGGTAGTGCAATGGGAATGAAATATATTGAAGAATGGGATAAGACAAAATTGGAAATGTAAGCAAAAGCCTTATTATGCAAAGCTTTGTAGGTCATGAACAAAAGTTGGCTTTTATCCCTAAAGGCAAGGGAAACTACTCAATATTGTTTTTAAGCAAGGAAGTAACACAGTTTAATTTATATTTTAGAAAAATTAATGTGGCAAAGGCCAGATGGGAAATTATTACAGTAGTCTGGGAGAGATCTAGTAGTAATTTTTAATTATTTCCCATTTTCTTTCCCTTAGTAGACATGGGGATGTATCCTCAAAGCATTATTATCTGATGTATCCTCAAAGCATTTTGAGGGGGTAACCTCTGGGAGTTCTATTTGTAGAGCTGTCCCTAAATAAATTCACGATGTTTTGCACATTCTCGTATGCCTATATCTGTCTTTGTTAACAAAGATGTTGATGAGGACTACAGAAGTCCTAAACATAAACTTGTAATTATAAGAAAAATCATGCTTTTAAATATCAAGAGAATACTTTCCTGACTTTCTGTTTTCTACTCTAAATACATTTCCTCCTAACTTTTGCTTTATTTTTTCATGGATTTGATTTCCAATTTCAATCTACCATTAATCAATATTTTACTCAAAATTTTCCATTCACTTACATTAAAAAATATTCAAATAAAAACACTTGAGATACTAATGAAATCTTTTTCTTTTATGGAGAAAAAAGTTCCTATTTTTCTATTCAATCTATATTAACATGTTCTGTATGTTGTTGACTCACATGAGTTATGACTTACTCTTCATTTGTCAAATATTTCAACAAGACTCATGACCATATGACCATATTTAGCTAGATATTTTTTGCTTAAAAGATATATCATTTTCCTACGAGATTTAATTAATTGAGACAGATTAATTAATCATTTTCCTGTAGTGGCATTGTTAGCTAAAGCAAGATTCAAAGTCTCTTTCTTTCAATTATAGACTGTTTCTACTGAACCAGAAAGATTTCTCTGAGGGGTGACAAGGCTATTCGAATAACTGTCTGATAAATGTTTCTCACCTTTGTGAATTACATCTGCTGGGAACATTGAAAATAGTTGGAAAACCAAAAGAAGACAGAAATACATAGGTCCTATAAGGGAGCACCTAAATAAATGACAAGAGAATAGTGAATATTTTTCTCAGTGTTTTAAAAAAATCCTCTCAATATTTTGCCTCTTTTTCAAATAAAGAATGGGCTCAGAAGAACACTGGACACTTAAATGAGATGAAAGAGATTTTTATTTTCTATTTCTTAAAGCACATAGAAATAACAGGTAAAGGTAAAGGATCATTCTTCCAATCCTAAAATAGTTTATTTCTATTTTAAAATTAATTAATAAGGTCAAACAGTGAACTGTGATTCATGAGACATGCAGAGATTAAGGGGGGAAAGAGTGTCTAAAAGTAAAGGGAGTTGTAATACATGAGGAAAAATCACTTCTCTATATCACAGTCTCTGACCTTGAAACAACTACTAACATGCTTTATAAAGTCTCTAATTAAACTCTTTGGGCTTCCTTAAATTTAATTCACTTGTACTTAATTAAGAACTTTAATGACCAGAGAGAAAAATATTTAACACAAAATTGTGTCCATAGTTTAGGGAAATATAACTACACATTTTCTTTAAGTTTTAGTTAAATATGTAATTTAAATAGATCTGTTTAATTTGGTGATGTAAATTATCCATCCAAAAGAGTTTGCCCATATGGTCTGGCAGTGCAAAAATGCTTTCCTGAGACCTGTTTTCCAACTTACCCATGTATTCTCTGTATATTGTATAACTCAGTGGGAGCTTTTCTATTAAGTGAACATCTCACAAAATGTTATAACTGGTCTCCCTAACTAGACTATAATCTCCTTGAAAGCAATTTCCACCAACTAAAAAATAAAAATAAAGAATTAAAGAAAAGAAACTGATTAGGGCTGGTATTTATATTCTGCATAGTCCTTAGTAAAGTCCTAGCATGAAGCATTAAGTTACTCACTTAACAAAGTTCATTATTCATTGTATAGAAGTTTAATGGCTAAAAAAAATCAAACTGTGTGTTATTCTTGAAAGATCAAGACTATTGATACAAAGAGCAAATCAAATAATTTTTAAAATATTATTTTGTCAATCTTATTTTAGATAGGGAAAGAAATAACTACAAAAGCTGAAATTTCTTAGTTTTTGGTATACTTTCTTTTGACACAAAGTTAATTTCATAGAGAAATATCTCTATTATAATTAGACTTATTAATAGGTATTTTTGATCCTTTAATAAATGCTGTTAAATGAAATAGGTAGGAAATTAGCCCTCATGAATTCCCTCTCTTTGTGTGTGTTTGGGAGTGGGGAGAAGAAAATAATTATTTAAAGAAATATAGGAGGGTGGTCCTAAGATGGCAGAGGAATAGGATGGGGAGACCACTTTCTCCCCCACAAATTCATCAAAAGAACATTTAAACGCTGAGCAAATTCCACAAAACAACTTCTGAATGCTGGCAGCGGACATCAGGTACCCAGAAAAGCAGACCATTGTCTTCGAAAGGAGGAAGGAAAAAATATAAAAGACAAAAAAAGATACAAAAGAGATAGGGACAGAGCTCCATCCTGGGAAGGGAGTATTAAAAGGAGAGAAGTTTCCAAACACCAGGAAACACTCTCACTGACAACTCTGTGGTGAGGCTTGGAAGCACAGAGGACAACATAACAGGGAGGAAAAACAAATAAATAATTAAAACCCACATATTCCATGCCCAGTGGTAACTCCCCCAATGGAGAAGCAGCTCAGATGCCTGCACCCATCACTAGCAAGCGGGGGCTGGGCAGGGAGGCATGGGCTGCATTGCTTAGAGTAAAGATCTGGCCTGAATGCCCCGAATGTAATCTGAGCGAACTAAGTTGGGCTAGCAAATCAGACTGTGGGATAACTACTACACGAAAAGCCAGCCATAACCTAAGACACCATCAGGCCCGCACACAGAACAAAGGACTGAACAGAGAGAGCCGGCTGCAGACCATCCCCCTCTGGTGACAGGCAGCCAGAGCCAGAAGGGGGCAATCACAGCCCCAGAGAGACATTATCTACTAAACTGCAAGCAGGCTTCTTTGCTAAGTAAGACTTCTTGGGGTTCTGGATGGTCAACACCTGCCTGAGAAGGTGTGCAGGTTGTACACCCAGAAAATCAAGCAGCAGGGATGGGGGAGGCGATAAGTCACAGCGACGGTGCTCACCAAACACCTCATCACCTGAGCTGCTCATATTTGGGAAGGGCACAAAACGCAGGCCCAACCAAGTCTGCACCTCTGAGGACTATGCCAGTGCCTGAACCTGAGCAGCTTAGACCTGGGAGGTGCATGCAGCCCAGAGCCATCCTCAGATGGTTCCCGGTGGAGCAACCTAGAGCCTGAGCAGTGTGGGTAGGGAGGGTACACGTGCTGTGAGTGGGGGCAGGCCCAGTGTGGCTGAGGCACTGCGAGCACACGCCAGTGTTATTTGTTTGCAACGTCCCTCCCTCCCGATAGCACGATTGAACAAGTGAGCCTAAGAAAAGTGTCCACCACTGCCCCATTTATGTCAGGGTGGAAATCAGACACTGAAGAGACCAGCAAACAGAAGAGGCTAAAACAGAGGGAACCGCCTTGGAAGTGACAGGTGCAATAGATTAAAACCCTGTCGTTAGTACCGACTACATAGGAAGGGGGGCTATAGATCCTGAGAAATATAAGCCGGACCAAGGAACTATCCGAAAATGAACTGACCTCACAATACCCACAACAACACCAGAGAAAGTCCTAGATATATTTTTACTATTTTTATGATCATTCTTTTTTTTAATTAAAAAAATTAAATCACCTATTACTCCTTTAATCTTCACTTTTATAACCTACTATTACTTTGCAAAAAAAATAAAAAGACCCTATTTTTAAAAGAAAACTTCACATATATATATATATATATATATAAAATAATTTTTGTGACTTTTTTTCCTTCTTTTCTTTAATATTGTATCTTTGAAATTCCAAGCTGTACTCTAGATTTGTAATCTTGGTTTTTTGGTATTTCTTATCAATTTTGTACCTTTAAGAATGCAATCTTCAGTACCCATTTTTACGTGGGAATGAGATTACTGGCTTGACTGCTCTCTCCCCCTTTGGACTCTCCATTTTCTCCACCAGGTCGCCTGTGTCTCCTCCCTAAACCCTCTCTTCTCTACCCAACTGTCTGAATGTCTGTGTGTTCCATATGGTGGAGAACACTTAGGGAACTGATTACTGGCTGGATCTGTCTCTCTCCTTTTGATTCTCTCCCTTTTATCCTCCTGGCCACTTCTGTCTCCTTCCTCCCTCTCCTCTTCTCTGTATAACTCCATGAACATCTCTGAGTGGTCCAGTTGTGCAGTGCACATAAGGAAGTGATTACTGGCTAGCTTGCTCTCTCCTCTATTGATTCCACCTCATCTTATTTGGGTCATCTCTAACTCCCTTCTCCCTCTTATCTTCTCCATGTAACTCTGTGAACCTCTCTGGTTGTCCCTCACTGTGGAAAAACTTTTCATCTTTAACCTAGATGTTTTATCAACGGTGCTGTATAGAAGGAGAAGTTTTGAGACTACTGTAAAAATAAGACTGAAAACCAGAAGCAGGAGGCTTAAGTCCAAACCCTGAGAACATTAGAGAACTCCTGACTCCAGGGAACATTAATTGACAGGAGCTCATCAAACACCTCCATACCTACACTGAAACCAAGCATCACCCAAGGCCAACAAGTTTCAGAGCAAGACATACCATGCAAATTCTCCAGCAACACAGGAACACACCCCTGAGCTACAATATACAGGCTGCCCAAAGTTACTCCAAAACCATACACATCTCAAAACTCATTACTGGACACTTCATTGCACTCCAGAGAGAAGAAATCCAGCTCCACCCACCAGAACACCGACACAAGCTTCCCTAACCAAGAAACCTTGACAAGCCACCTGTACAACCCCACCCACAGTGAGGAAACTTCACAATACAGAGAACTCCACAAACTGCCAGAATTCAGAAAGGACACCCCAAACACAGCAATATAAACAAGATGAAGAGACAGAGGAATACCCAACAGGTAAAGGAACAAGATAAACCAAACAAAAGAGGAAGAGATAGGGAATCTACCTGATAAAGAATTCTGAATACTGATAGTGAAAATGATCCAAAATCTTGAAATCAAAATGGAATCACAGATAAATAGCCTGGAGACAAGGATTGAGAAGATGCAAGAATGGTTTAACAAGGACATAAGAGAAATAAAAAAGTCAATATGTAATGAATAATGCAATAAATGAGATTAAAAACATTCTGGAGGCAACAAATAGTAGAATAACAGAGGCAGAAGATAGGATTAGTGAATTAGAAGATAGAATTGTAGAAATAAATGAATTAGAGAGGAAAAAAGAAAATGAATGAAAAGACATGAGGGCAATCTCAGAGACCTCCAGAACAGTGTTAAATGCCCCAATGTTGGAATCATAGGAGTCCCAGAAGAAGAAGACAAAAAGAAAGGCCATGAGAAAATCCTTGTGGAGATAATAGTTGAAAACTTCTCTAGAATGGGGAAGGAATTAATCACCCAAGTCCAAGAAACACAGAGAGTTCCAAACAAGATAAACCCAGGGTGAAACACCCCAAGACACATATTAATCAAATTAACAAAGATCAAACACAAAGAACAAATATTAAAAGCACCAAGGGAAAAACAACAAATAACACACAAGGGGATTCCCATAAGGATAAAAGCTGATCTTTCAATAAAAATTCTTCAAGCCAGGAGGGAATGGCAGGACATACTTAAAGTGATGAAAGAAAATAACCTACAGCCCAGATTACTGTACCCAGCAAGGGTCTCATTCAAATATGAAGGAGAAATCAAAAGCTTTACAGACAAGCAAAAGCTGAGAGAATTCAGCACCACCAAACCATCTCTCCAACAAATGATAAAGGATATTCGCTAGACAGGAAACACAAAAAGGGTGTATAAACTCGAACCCAAAACAATAAAGTAAATGACAACAGGATCATACTTATCAATAATTACCTTAAATGTTAATGGGTTGAATGTTCCAACCAAAAGACAAAGACTGGCTGAATGGATACAAAAACAAGACCCCTATATATGTTGTCTACAAGAGACTCACCTCAAAACAAGGGACACACACAGACTGAAAGTGAAGGGCTAGAAAAAGATATTCCATGCAAATAAAGACCAAAAGAAAGCAGGAGGAGGAATACTCATATCAGATAAAATAGACTGTGCAAAGAGATATAGAGGGCCACTACATAATAATCAAAGGATTAATCCAAGAGGAAGATATAACAATTATAAATATATATGCACCCAAGATAAGAGCACAGCATAAGAAAGACAAATGTGAACGACTATGAAAGGGAAAATTAACAATAACACAATAATAGTGGGAGACTTTAATACCCCGCTCACACCTATGGATAGATCGACTAAACAGAAAATTAACAAGGAAACACAAACTTTAAATGACACAATAGACCAGTTAGACCTAATTGATATCTATAGGACATTTCATCCCTAAACAATGAATTTCACCTTTTTTCTCAAGCACGCATGGAACATTCTCCATGGTAGATCATATCCTGGGCCATAAATCCAGCCTTGGTAAATTTAAAACAAAATAATAATAATAAATCATTCCAAGCATCTTTTCTGACCATAATGCAGTAAGATTAGATCTCAATTACAGGAGAAAAACTATTAAAAATTCCAACATATGAAGGCTGAACAACACACTGCTGAATAACAAACAAATCACAGAAGAAATCAAAAAAGAAATCAAAATATACATGGAAATGAATGAAAATGAAAACACAACAACCCAAAACCTATGGGACACTAAAAGCAGTGCTAAGGGGAAAGTTCATAGCAATACAGGCATACCTCAAGATACAAGAAAATAGTCAAATAAATAAACTAACTCTACACCTAAAGAAACTAGAAAAGGAAGAAATAAAGAACCCCAGGGTTAGTAGAAGGAAAGAAATCTTAAAAATTAGGGCAGAAATAAATGCAAAAGAAACAAAAGAGACCATAGCAAAAATCAACAAAGCCAAAAGCTGGTTCTTTGAAAGGATAAATAAAATTGACAAACCATTAGCCAGACTCATCAAGAAACAAAGGGAGAAAAATCAAATCTATAAAATTAGAAATACTAACACAAAGACAGAAATATGGATCAATGGAACAAAATAGAAAGCCCAAAGAAAAATCCACACACATATGGACACCTTATCTTTGACAAAGGAGGCAATCATATACAATGGAGTAAATACAATCTCTTTAACAAGTGGTGCTGGGAAAACTGGTCAACCACTTGTAAAATAATGAAACTAGATTACTTTCTAACACCACAAACAAAAATAAACTCAAAATGGATTAAAGATCTAAACGTAAGATCAGAAACTATAAAACTCCTAGAGGAGAACATAGGCAAAACACTCTCTGACATAAATCATGCAGGATCCTCTATGATCTACCCCCCAGAATTCTGGAAATAAAAACAAAAATAAGCAAATGGGATCTAATTAAACTTAAAAGCTTCTGCACAACAAAGGAAACTATAAGCAAGGTGAAAAGACAGCCTTCTGAATGGGAGAAAATAATAGCAAATGAAGCAACTGACAAACAACTAATCTCAAAAATATACAAGCAACTTATGCAGCTCAATTCCAGAAAAATAAACGACCCAATCAAAAAATGGGCCAAAGAACTACATAGACATTTCTCCAAAGAAGACATACGGATAGCTAACAAACACACGAAAAGATGCTCAACATCACTCATTATTAGAGAAATGCAAATCAAAACCACAATGAGGTACCATTTCACACCAGTCAGAATGTCTGTGATCCAAAAGTCTGCAAGCAATAAATGCTGGAGAGGGTGTGGAGAAAAGGGAACCCTCCTACACTGTTGGTGGGAATGCAAACTAGTACCACCACTATGGAGAACAGTGTGGAGATTCCTTCAAAAATTGCAAATAGAACAGCCTTAGGACCCAGCAATCCCACTGCTGGGCATACACACTGAGGAAACCAGAATTGAAAGAGACACATGTACCCCAATGTTCATCACAGCACTGTTTATAATAGCCAGGACATGGAAACAACCTAGATGTCCATCAGCAGATGAATGGATAAGAAAGCTGTGGTACATATACACAATGGAGTATTACTCAGCCATTGAAAAGAATACATTTGAATCAGCTCTAATGAGATGGATGAAACTGGAGCAGCCGATTATACAGAGTGAAGTAAGCCAGAAAGAAAAACACCAATACATATATATGGAATTTAGAAAGATGACAATGATGACCCTGTATGCAAGACAGCAAAAGAGACATGGATGTGTAGAGTGGATCAGAGGGAGAGTGAGAGGGTGGGATGATTTGGGAGAATGGCATTGAAACATGTATACTATCATGTAAGAAATGAATCGCCAGTCTATGTCTGATGCAGGATACAGGATGCTTGGGGCTGGTGCACGGGGATGACCCAGAGAGATGTTATGGGGAGGGAGGTGGGAGGGGAATTCATGTTTGGGAACGCATGTACACCCATGGTGGATTCATGTCAATCTAAGGCAAAACCAATACAGTATTGTAAAGTAAAATAAAGTAAAAATTAAAATAAAAAAAGAAGAAACTGGAGAGATCACAACAGACAACACAGAAATACAAAGGATCATGAGACTACTATGAGCAATTATATGCCAATAAAATGGACAACGTGGAAGAAATGGGCAAATTCTTAGAAAAGTACAACTTTCTAAAACTGAACCAGGAAGAAATAGAAAATTTTAATAGACCCATCACAAGCACAGCAATTGAAACTGTAATCAGAAATCATCCAGCAAACAAAAGCCCAGGTCCAGACAGCTTTCCAACTGAATTCTACCAAAAATTTAGAGAAGGGCTAATATTTATCCTACCCAAACTCTTCCAGAAAGTTGCAGAAGAAAGTAAACTTCCAAACTCATTCTGTGAGACCACCATCACCCCAATAACAAAACCTGACAAAGATGTCACAACTACAGGCCAATATCACTGATGAACATAGATGCAAAATTCCTTAACAAAATTCTAGCAATCAAAATCCAACAACACATTAAAAAGATCATACACTATGAACAAGTGGGCTTTATCCCAGTGATGCAAGTGTTCTTCAATATCCACAAATCAATCAGTGTAATACACCACATTAACAAACTGAAAAATAAAAGCTGTATGATTATCTCAATAGATGCAGAGAAAGCCTTTGACAAAATTCAACATCCATTTATGATAGAAACTCTCCAGAAAGCAGGAATAGAAGGAACATACCTCAACATAATAAAAGCTATATATGACAAACCCACAGCAAACATTATCCCCAATGGTGAAAAATTGAAAGCATTTCCCCTAAAGTCAGGGAAAAGACAAGGGTGACCACTTTTACCATTACTATTCAACATAGTTTTGAAGTTTTGGCCATAGCAATCAGAGCAGAAAAAGAAAGAAAAGGAATCCAAACTGGAAAATAAGTAAAACTCTCACCATTTGCAGATGACATGATCCTCTACATAGAAAACCCTAAAGACTCCACCAGAAAATTATTAGAGCTAATCAATGAATATAGTAAAGTTGCAGGATACAAAATCAACACACAGAAATCCCTTGCATTTCTATACACTAATAATGAGAAAATAAAAAGAGAAATTAAGGAAACAATTCCATTGCAACGAAAAGAATAAAATACTTGGGAATATATCTACCTAAAGAAACTAAAGACCTATATATAGAAAACTGTAAAACACTGTAAAAGAAATCAAAGAGGACACTAATAAATGGAGAAATATGATCGTGGATTGGAAGAATTAATATAGTGAAAATGAGTATACTACTCAAAGCAATTTATAGATTCAATGCAATCCCTATCAAGCTACCAACGGTATTTTTCACAGAGCTAGAACAAATAATTTCACAATTTGTATGAAGTGAAGTGAAATGAAGTGAAGTCGCTCAGTCATGTCCGACTCTTTGCGACCCCATGGACTGCAGCCCACCAGGCTCCTCTGTCCATGGGATTTACCAGGCAATGGTCCTGGAGTGGATTGCCATTTCCTTCTCCAAGGGATCTTCCCAACCCAGGAATAGAACCCGGGTCTCCCGCATTGTAGACAGATGCTTTGCCATCTGAGCCACCAGGGAAGTCCTGGAAATACATGAAACCTCGAATAGGCAAAGCAATCTTGAGAAAGAAGAATGGAATTGGAGGAATCAACCTGCCTGACTTCAGGCTCTACTACAAAGCCACAGTCATCAAGACAATATGGTACTGGCACAAAGACAGAAATATAGATCAGTGGGACAAAATAGAAAGCCCAGAGATAAATCCACGCACCTATGGACACCTTCTTTGACAAAGGAGGAAAGAATATACAATGGATTAAAGACAATCTCTTTAACAAGTGGTGCTGGGAAAACTGGTTAACCACTTGTAAAAGAATGAAACTATAACACTTTGTAACACCATACACAAAACATAAACTCAAAATGGATTATATTATATTATATTATTATTATACTAATGCATATATATGGAATTTATAAAGAAGGTAACGATAACCCTGTATGCAAGACAGCAAAAGAGACACAGATGTATAGAACAGTCTTTTGGGCTCTGTGGGAGAGGGCGAGTGTGGAATGATTTGGGAGAATGGCATTGAAACATGTATAATGTTATATATGAAATGAGTCACCAGTCCAGGTTCCATGCATGATACTGGATGTTTGGGGCTGGTGCACTGAGATGACCTAGAGGGATGGTACAGGGAAGGATGTGGGTGGGGGCTTCAGAATGGGGAAAACGTGTATACCTGTGGTGGATTCATGTTGATGTATGGCAAAACCAATACAATATTGTAAAGTAATTAACCTTCAATTAAAATAAATAAATTTATATTAATAGATAAATATATTTATATTAAAAAATAAATGTAGTTATTATGAAGAAAATATAAATAAGTATACTAGTATATATAAACATGAATATAATCACATATATGAGTATAAATTATGGTAAGCACCATAAGTAAGCAGAGTTCTATCCTTTTAGATATTAAGAAGGAAGAACCAAGTGTATATAGGGTTATCAGAGAAAGATGTTTAAGTTGTAGCTGGGAGCTACTAGTGATTTATGCAAAATCATGTCAGTAGCATCCAGCTACAATTTAAACAATGTCTTTCTCTAATGACCCTATATAAATTTGATTCTGAATACAGAACTGTGTATATTTCAGTTTATTCTGTTTTTCTGTGGAGATATTAGGTTGGTCTGAAGCAAAATTAGAAGTTGTCTAACTGTATTTTTAAAAGCCATCATAATCACCCACTGATAAAGCCATAGTAACTCAAAATTATGGAGATCAAAGGAAATGGATTTATAATATTTTTAGAGTATTTTGGAGACCCCAGAGATTTAAATAACCACCAAAGGATTTTTGTCTCTGGTTTCTCAATACATTTGAAACTCTTTCAATATTTGTCTATGAAAAGCAAGAGACGTATAATCAGTAAAATTTATTAATTGTAGCATTGCTTAAAAAATCCATATAATGGATTGGTTTATGCAATCCAGAAAAACAGTAAAATATGTAATAAAGAACCAACCGTTTAGACAGTTAGACCTCACAAAATCACATCATACTGAATTGAATTCTAATACCATTAAAGGAGGTTTACCGGGCAGCACTGGTGGTAAAGAACCTACCTGCCAATGCAGGAGAAATAAGACACATGGGTTCAGTCCTTGGGTTGGGAAGATCTCATGGAGGAGGGCATGGCAACCCACTCCAATATTCTTGCCTGGAGAATCCTATGGACAGAGGAGCCTGGTGGCCTACAGTCCATATGGCTGCATAGAGTTGGACACAACTGAAGTGACAGCCCACACACCATTAAGTAGATAAAACAACTATTTTGATTCAAACTCCAACCTCAAACTTCTTGCCTCTCATCTTCTTTGTCCGCTATATCTTTGTATTTAAAAATGATTTCAGAAACAGTTTCTATTTCTGACTGGTAGACACTGTATAGAATAATATCACATTGTCTCAATACAACAGTTCATGTTGGCCTGTTGAACCTTGAATTCTCTTAAAAAGAAGAGAGAGTAATGAAAACAGGTGATATTTTCACCCCAAACACCAAGTCAGCTTCCTTTCTCGTGTGGTCTTCTTTTACCCTTTGTCCTCTAGATGTATCTTTTTTTATTTTTTTTTTATTTTTTAAAAATTTTATTTTTACTTTATTTTACTTTACAATACTGTATTGGTTTTGCCATACATTGACATGAATCCACCACGGGTGTATACAAGCTCCCAATCCTGAATCCCCCTCCCACCCCATATCATCTCTCTGGATCATCCCCATGCACCATCCCCAAGCATCCTGTATCCTGTATCGAACATAGACTGGCGATTCATTTCTTATATGATAGTATACATGTTTCAATGCCATTCTCCCGAATCATCCCACCCTCTCCCTCTCCCTCAGAGTTCAAAAGTCCATTCTATACATCTATGGCTCTTTTGCTGTCTCGCATACAGGGTCATCATTACCATCTTTCTAAATTCCGTATATATGTGTCAGTATACTATATTGGTGTTTTTCTTTCTGGCTTACTTCACTCTGTATAATCGGCTCCAGTTTCATCCATCTCATTAGAACTGATTCAAATGTATTCTTTTGAATGGCTGAGTAACACTCCATTGCGTGTATGTACCACAGCTTTCTTATCCATTCATCTGCTGATGGACATCTAGGTTGTTGTATCTTTATCCTACAGTGGTAGCAGAATAAAGATAACAACTAGAGCACACAGTATTTTGGAGAAGAAGTATTAACTCTGCCATCTCAGAGTACTAGAGTGTTTTTTTTTCTCTTAACCATAAGACCAAACCAAATATAGGTAACCATTTTTTATTATGTCATACTACTGATAATAGAATAAGTGTCTACTTATATTTCTGTAATACAAGAGAAAAACTTAAGAAATTACAGTTGTGAGAAAAATTATTTATTCTCTCTCCAAATCCCAATCCCAATGAAGATTTTCTTTTTTACATCAATTGTAACATAAATAAGAAGGAAGAGGAATGGTACTTGAATGTCTCTTCTGACGTCAGTGACTGATTTTAAATAAAGATAGTATTAACATAAGAGCACAATGTGAAAGTACACCGTGAAGAAAAATGTAATGTTTATCTTAAAATGTTACCTTTCAAGTTCTCATTCTAGCAATGATATTACATATTGTTGCCTGAGTAAATCCAAAGAACTTGTCTAATACACTTTTCTTCCTTTAAAAGAATCTGAGGACCAACTTACAAGATAATAATTCTTTAAAATGAGACCTTAGGCATAATGGGAACAAAATTATCTGTCAGTACAATGGTGTACTAATCTCCTTATTGCATAATCATCAGTCATGCTGAGCTGCATTTATTATTCTAATATTAAGATTATCAGAGATATAAATGGTTGGTAACTCACTTGGCTTGCAGAGCTCTCTGCTCATAAAATATAATGTGTAAATAGAAAAATTTTAAAACTCCATTATAATGAACAGACATCCTGCAGATGATTTTGATACTCTGTAAAGCTTATAACATTTATTATATACTGAAGAGTTCAGTGCAGAAGTATTCTATTACTGTTGAAACAGCTTGGAATGTATAATATGTACTTACAGTGTTATGCTGTCTGTCATGTGGGCATTTAGATAATAAAATATTCTTGATTAATGCACTACCCCTTCTTATTATACCTTTCTCTATAAATACTCATACTGTGTCTTGAAGCATGTACAAGTTCACTTTATAAAGTACAGATGTCTCTACTGATAAATAGTATTTAAAGCCTTTGGTTAGACATTTGTGATTGTTTCAACTCTCCAAATGCATGTTTTTTCCTTCCAAGAAAGATGATTAATTGCATTTTTATATTTTGAAATTTTAGCTATATCAGGATTGCATTTTGATTATCTCTTAAGTAAAATATATCTTATAGTAGGTGTTTACACTACAAAGCCATTAGTTTCTCTTCATTTCACATATGTGGTAGTCATAGTTGGTCCATCCATAGTGTAGCATCTTTGGTGATCACTTGCAGAAGTCCATGGAGAGCCTCTCTAGAATTCCTTCATGTAAACTGAGTTCAATGGCTTTGATAAAATGAGAGGCAAACTGTGAATAAACTCTCACACTGGTTTCAGAGTTGTTGTAACTTTTGTACAGACCTAGAAGAGACCAAAGTAGTAGTGTTGGCACTAACTGATTAGATATGTAAAACCAGAACAGAATATTTTATCTTCCTTCCCACAATAGGTGGTGCTCGTGCTCAGTCACTTCAGTTGTGTCTGACTCTCTGCCACCCCACGGACCACAGCCTGCCAGGCTCCACTGTCCATGGGGTTCTCCAGGCAAGAATACTGGAGTGGGTTGCCATCTCCTTCTCCAGTGATAATGTATGAAGTGAGTGAAGTGAAGTCGCTCACAATAGGTGGTGAGTGAAGTCGCTCAGTCGTGTCCGACTTTTTGCGACCCCATGGACTGTAGCCTATCAGGCTCCTCCGTCCATGGGATTTTCCAGGCAAGAGTGCTGGCATGGATTGCCATTTCCATAGGTGGTACTATCTGTTAAATGGATTCCACAACCCTTCATAAATGTATATCTTCCAGGTCTTTAAGTGCATCCGTAGAGTGGAATGGACAAGTCAAGTAACCAATTTTCTTATCACTGATTTAATAAACTTCATTTCTGTTTATTTGACTTATTGAAACTCTACTAAAGGGAAAGAATTATAATCTACATCATTTTATAATTAACATGTCCCATCATATTAATGCAATGGCATGTGTGTGTGTGTGTGTGTGTGCAGTACATCTATGTCCATTTTTGCCAGTGTGTTCATTTTAAAATCTATGATAAACCTTGATTAATATGCTACCTTCCTGGTGCCCAGATGACAAGACCAAAGCAGGAAAATTAAATTTTTTAAAATCAGTTTTAGCCACTAACTAGCAAACCTTAATGCGTCATTTTATGATGGTGTCATTAGAGAAGTGGCTACTTAACACATTTATCCATCTCCACCTGGAGAGTCCAATGTAGTACTAGAATGCAGTTATTTCTTTTTTCAATGGACATGAATTTGAGCAAACTCAAGATAGTGGAGGACAGAGGAGCCTGGCTGTAGCCCATGGGGTCACACAGAATCAGACACGACTTAGTAACTAAACAACAAAATAGTTGTTAAGATAAACCAGTGGTCAGTATAGTGCTCCTCTCTCTCATGTTATGCCTTTAGGCAGTAAATGTCCAAGGATATTACTTATCTACATGATATAGCTACTGCTTTCATTTACTTTCTAATAGTTCTTTGAAGAGCTTGAGGTATATGGAAAGGAATGCCTTTCTGCAAAAGCCACTGAGCTAAAGGCAGAATGGGTCAAAGACCTCTGTTTCTAGAATTTAATTGCCACAAGTTCTGAAGATACGTATTGTGAGATTTTAGTAAACAGTCACATTAGTTTCCTTGATGATCCTCTTTGATCAATTTTGTTTTTCTGTTTATAGCTTCAGATTATTTCATTTCATTTTTATATTAAAATCTAAGGGCTAAGTGAATTTGAAAGATTAAAATAAATATCTTATAATTTATAAATGTTAGAAATGTCATTCAGATTCCCACATTTTTATGCAATATGATATTGCCTCTCTATTGATTTTGCTATCAGCTATACAGCTATGCCTTTATGTTTATTTTGTTATTTTTGGAGGGAGATTGCCCAAACAAGGAGAGCATAATCTAGTATTTTCAACACATTTCACTTTTTGTTTTATTAATATTTGATAAAACTGCATGAAGAAAAGCAGGCTTTACTTTTTATAAATTAGCTCAAACTTCTGAGGAACCGTAGCATAGGTTGTGTATGTCATCCCCATTAATTAAAAGGGTAAACTTACTTTCAGATTGGAATGCATTGAAATATCAAAGAGGAAACTGGCACTAGGTCTTATGTTCTGTCAGTAACTTGCCCTGTAACTTTGAGTGAATATTCTAATCTGCTTGATATTATTTTTTCCCCCCCATTGGCAAATTGAAAGGCATTGCATTTGATGATTTATGAGATCATCTAAATAAATGAATATTACTGTGTTCCAATACAACTTTATTAACAAAAGAGAAAGCTAGATTTGGTCAGTGAACTGTAGTTTGTCAACTTCTGATTTAGAAGATAGTAATACGACAGAGGATGAGATGGCTGGATGGCATCACTGACTCGATGGATGTGAATCTGAGTGAACTCCAGGAGTTGGTGATGGACAGTGAGGCCTGGCGTGCTGCGATGCATGGGGTTACAAAGAGTTGGACACGACTGAGTGACTGAACTGAATAGTCTTTTTTGGAGAAGGCAATGGCAAACCACTCCAGTACTCTTGCCTGGAAAATCCCATGGACAGAGGAGTCTGGTAGGCTGCAGTCCGTGGGGTCACAAAGAGTTGGACACGACTGAACAACTTCACTTTCACTTTTCACTTTCATGCATTGGAGAAGGGAATGTCAATCCACTCCAGTGTTCTTGTCTGGAGAGTCCCAGGGACATCAAGGCCTGGTGGGCTGCTGTCTATGGGGTCGCACAGAGTCAGACACGACTGAAGCAACTTAACAGCAGCAGCAGCAGCAGCAATGGCCTTTTTGAAGTTAATATACTGCCATAGAATCCCAAAGAGTATGGTGGAAATTGTTTTTAAATAAAACAGAATTAGAAATAATGAAAGAGCGGCACTCTGGTTTTTCTTTTTTTTTTTTTTTTTTTGATGATGATCTAATTAATGCAGAAATATCACAAAATAAGGTCATATTATACTTCAATTTCTGATATAACTCTGGAAAATAAACTATGCACCAAGTTTGGATGTAGTGTATATATGAAGAGGTCTACACATAACTAAAAATCTTGGTATTCAAGTTAGGAAAATGAATATCTCATTTTTATTCAATAGGAACACATAGAATACTTTTAAAATGTAGATTAGCTAGACTAAATCTAAGAGATCAGTGTGAAAAATACTTTTCAACTGTTGCAGTTCTTTTCTCTGCCTAAGGCACATTTTATCTCTTGAAGCAGTAAAATCAAGCAGGAATATTTACTATGAATCAGATTGGGTTAAGATATTTATGTATATCGTATCATTTAATTAACACAATAATAACACTACACAATTTGTGATAATATATTTATTTTGCAAATGAGGAAACTGTATTTCCAATGGCCCCATTAATAAGTATATATATATAATCAGTTTCAAAACAAAGTTTGTGTAACTTCAAAGTTTATGCTTTTAAGTACTGTATCATACATCTCTCAGGCTAATCACTATTTCTCCTTCAGATATTACAAATCTCATTTTCTGTCTTATTTAGTTGATCAAATATGAAACAATGAGAAAAGAATATATGTCAGTGTTTTCACAACTAACAGAAAAACTACTTGAGATAATTCAATAGATAAAAGTAAAATTCCTTCTTACTTTTTTCTTTTACAGTTTTGAATATTCATTCAATATTTGCAGCATCCTTTTGATCAAGCACCTTATCCTTGTGGTAGGCCCCTTGATAATGAAGACTCTATTGGGTTTTCCTTTGTCCCTTTCTCACTCTGACCATTTTCTCACTTGTGCTCTCTGGGATCACCTAAAAAGCCTCCCTGTACATAAGTCTTTGTCTCTGGTCCATTCTTGGGGGAAAACCTGTTATTGAACCACACTTGGGTCCAGTGACATGATGTGCGGCCAAGCCAATCTGCTGTACTTTTTGGAGGAAAGTATTACATTTATTGCAAGGTTCCAACCAAAGAATACAGTGTGGCTAATGCTCAAAAGACCTGAACTCTCTGAGTGCTTTCAGGAAAGGGACTGTGACGGCAAGGTGAGGGAGAGTATTCTGGGGAATGTGATGAGCTGTTGAACAGTTCTCTGAGTGATGAGTTTGAAGTAACTAGATATACCACCAGGGATAAATTATCAATGTTCAGGCTCCAACTGGTCTGTGGTCTATGTGCTTATGGTCATCACTCTCCATTTGATTGGGAACTGGTTTCTGAAAAACAACAGAGAAATGTGCATTAGAATTTACCTTTGAGACAGAACTAGGAGTCTGTGAGGTTGGTTTAAGTTATAGTTATTGATGTTCAAGCTGGTTTTAGAAAAGGCAGAGGAACCAGAGATCAAATGGCCAACATCCGCTGGGTCATGGAAAAAGCAAGAGAGTTCCAGAAAAAATATCTATTTCTGCTTTATTGACTATGCCAAAGCCTTTGACTGTGAGGATCACAACAAACTGTGGAAAATTCTGAAAGAGATGGGAATACCAGATACCTAACCTGCCTCTTAAGAAATCTGTATGCAGGTCAGGAAGCAACAGTTAGAACTGGACATGGAACAACAGTCTGGTTACAAATAGGAAAAGGAGTACGTCAAGGCTGTATATTGTCACCCTGCTTATTTAACTTCTATGCAGAGTACATCATGAGAAACACTGGACTGGAAGAAACACAAGCTGGAATCAAGATTGCCGGAAGAAATATCAATAACCTGAGATATGTAGATGACACCACCCTTATGGCAGAAAGTGAAGAGTGACTAAAAAGCCTCTTGATGAAAGTGAAAGAGGAGAGCAAAAAGTTGGCTTAAAGCTCAACATTTAGAAAACCAAGATCATGGCATCTGGTCCCATCACTTCATGGGAAATAGATGGGGAAACAGTGGAAACAGTGTCAGACTTTATTGTTTTGGGCTCTAAAATCACTGCAGCTTGTGACTGCAGCCATGAAATTAAAAGACGCTTACTCCTTGGAAGAAAAGTTATGACCAACCTAGATAGCATATTCAAAAGCAGAGACATTACTTTGCCGACTAAGGGCAAGGCTATGGTTTTTCCTGTGGTCATGTATGGATGTGAGAGTTGGATTGTGAAGAAGGCTGAGCGCCAAAGAATTGATGCTTTTGAACTGTGGTGTTGGAGAAGATTCTTGAAAGTCCCTTGGACTGCAAGGAGATCCAACCAGTCCATTCTGAAGGAGAATCAACCCTGGGATTACTTTGAAAGGAATGATGCTAAAGCTGAAGCTCCAGTACTTTGGTCACCTCATGCGAAGAGTTGACTTATTGGAAAAGACTCTGATGCTGGAAGAGATTGAGGGCAGGAGGAGAAGGGGACGACTGAGGATGAGATGGCTGGATGGCATCACGGACTCGATGGAAGTGAGTCTGAGTGAACTCTGGGAGATGGTGATGGACAGGGAGGCCAGGCGTGCTGCGATTCATGAGGTCGCAGAGTCGGACACGACTGAGCAACAGAACTGATCTGAACTGATTGCTATAGAGTTCTGACTGTCCTGTCTTTGTTTCTGCATCTATTAGCTTTTCTAAAGATAGCTGTTACAGCTTGTTTCTTTTTTTCTTTACTCATGGAAGGTCTTGGAAGTCATAGTATAAGGCCACAGGTTTGTTTGTTTGTTTTTTGTTTTTTTCCTCTAATTACCAGCAAGCAGGGGACTCACTGGAGATCCTTTCACCAGGAAGGCCTCTACATAGGTCTGCTAGGTTTCAAACCAAGTTAAGACACACCTTTTTAAGGTAGCTCCCCAATCCCTAGATTGTCTCAGATGTCCCTCCTGATGGTTCCTAAAGCGCCCATGGCTTTTAAAATAAAATCCTTTGATCAGTGTCCCTATTTTAAACTTACATAGAGATGGACTGCTTCTACAAGTGTGATAATTTTATTTTTTTTCTTTTTTGACTTTTTACAGCATATACTGACCGCACAATACATTTGAACACTTCACATATTTCCTGCCCTTGATCTTTCATCTGTCTTTTCTTTGCCTTACCCAATAATAAATAAGTCATGTAAGGTCTGCTGGAGCACAAATTGGCTTTTTTTTCTCTCTCTCTCTCTCTCTTTCTACTATTTGATACTCACAAAATACCTGGAGGCTATAGGACACTGAGTCAGTGGTGTTTCATAGTTCTTTAGGAAGCTGCATACTTCCTTACAATGTAGCACACATTTTCAGCTGAGAATTAAACCAAGTGATAGTGTACGGTGAATGATGTCAAATTTGTGATCTCCAAAGAAGAAAGATTTAGCTTCAGAACCAGACACCAGGCTTGATCACTCAGGGCTCTTCTGTGGCAGAAGCTTTATTAAAGTGAAATGGGACAGAGAAAGCTTCTGAAATAGATATCAGAAGGGGGATGGAGGGTGCCCCCATCACTAGTCTTAGCATGGGAGCTATATACTTTTTTAATTCGTTATTAAAATAAATCAAAAGAATGTCTCAAAGTTGTAAAGATCTTACCAGACCCACCCTACAATATACATTTTAAGATACATGATTAGAGTTTAATAGAAAGATCTTACCAGAACCACCCTCATAATATACATTTTAAAATAACAGTATTAGTCAGAAGGTTTTCAGGAAGGAAAAACTGTCCTCAAGCAGGATATATTGTTTTTATATAATCCTTAGAGTCCAAAATGCACTACTTGGATGCAATCTCAAAAATGACAGAATGATCTCTGTTTCCAAGGCAAACCATTCAATATCACAGTAATCCAAGTCTATGCCCTGACCAGTAAGGCTGACGAAGCTGAAGTTGAATGATTCTATGAAGACCTACAAGACCTTCTAGAACTAATACCCCCAAAAGATGTTATTTTCATTATAGCGGACTGAAATGCAAAAGTAGAAAGTCAAGAAACACCTGAAGTAACAGGCAAATTTGGCCTTGAAGTACAATCTGAAGCAGGTGAAAGGCTAACAGAGTTTTGCCAAGAGAACACACTGGCCATAGCAAACACCCTCTTCCAACAACACGAGAGAAGACTCTACACATGGACATCACCATTTTGTCAATACCAAAATCAGATTTATTATATTCTTTGGGCTTCCCTTGTAGCTCAGTCGGTAAAGAATCTGCCTGCAGTGCAGGAGACCTGGGTTCGATCCCTGGGTCTGGAAGATCCCCTGGAGAAGGAAATGACAACTCAATCCAGTATCCTTTCCTGGAAATTCTCATGGACAGAAGAGCCTGGTGGGCTGCAATCCATGGGGGTGCAAAGAGTTGGGCATGACTGGGCAACTAACACTTACTTACTTTTATTTTTTGCAGACAAAGATGAAAGAAGCTTTATACAGTTAGCAAAAGAAAGACCAGGAGCTAACTGTGGGTCAGATCATGAACACCTTGTTGCCAAATTCAGACTCAAATTCAAGAAAGTAGGAAAAAACACTAGACCATTCAGGTGGTCCTAAATCAAATCCCTTACAATTATACAGTGGAAGTGACAAATAGATTCAAGGGATTAGATCTGATAGACAGGGTGCCTGAAGAACTATGGATGGAGGTTTGTGATATTGTGCAAGAGGCAGTGATCAAGACCATCCACAAGAAAAAGAAATGCAAAAAGGCCAAATGGTTGTCTGAGGAGGCCTTACAACAGGCGAGAAAATTTAAAAAAAAAAAAGTGAAAGGAAAAGGAAAAAAGGGAAGATATACCCATTAGAATGCAGAGTTCCAAAGAATAGTAAAGAGAGATAAGAAAGCCTTCCTCAGTGATTAATGCAAAGATATTAGAGGAAAATAATAGAATGGGAAAAACTAGATATTTCTTCAAGAAAAATAGAGATACCAAGGGAACATTTGATGCTAAGATGGGCACAATAAATGACAGAAATGGTATGGACCTAATAGAAGCAGAAGATATTGAGAAGAGGTGGCAAGGACACACAGAAGAACTATACAAAAAAGATCTTCATGAACAAGATAATCACGATGGTGTGATCATTCACCTAGAGCCAGACATTCTGGAATGTGAAGTTTAAGCAGCTTCTTCAGAGTCACACACAGCTGAGAGCTAGCAGAGAATGGAATACAAACCTAGATGGTCAGGCTTCAGAGTCGTTGCTCAACCAGCTTAGAATCTTATTTAGGAGAAAGTACATGAACATGAAAAACAATTACCCTGTAGTACAAGACTTTAATAAAAGTTAAAAAAAAATGAAGCTCAAGGAAGATAGTAGGGGAACATATAAACAATAGATCTACTAATTGGTAAACTTTATATTCCTTACTTCAGAAATACATCAGCTGCTTTTTCGTCTCTGAGGTGTCTTCTCCTTTGGTAATCCATCAATATTATAAAAAGGAAAATTTTTCACAGCACGTATATATGTATCAATTTTACGTGGTATATACTTTAAATACTTTACAATTTTATAGAGCAATTCAGTTCAGTTCAGTTCAGTTCAGTTCAGTCACTCAGTCGTGTCCGACCCTTTGCAATGCCATGAATTGCAGCGCGCCAGGCCTCCCTGTCCATCACCAACTCCTAGAGTTCACCCAAACTCATGTCCATCTAGTTAGTGATGCCATCCAGCATCTCATCCTCTGTCTTCCCCTTCTCCTCCTGTCCCCAATCCCTCACAGCACTACATCTCTATAAAGCTAGGGTTCAAAAGTGGTTCAACATAAGAAAATTAATAAACATGATCCACCATACTGACAAAATGTAGGATAACAATCATATGACTATCTCAATAAATGCAGAAAAAGCTCTTGACAAAATTCAGCATCAGTGAGTATAGTTCAATAATGACATCTGCTACAATTAATCCCTACCCATAAGAAAACAAACATCATTGAGCTTCTTTAGGTGCTAGGGTTCCTCTCTGCTATATATTTCTCACTAAATAATGAGCAAATGTAAAATCTCCTGGAACATGTTACAGAACATCTTACATGTCTTTTTTGCTCAATTCTTCCAGGAGCTTCCTGGGCAGTTATTTCATTTCTACCTTTATATGAGCCATTGCTCTTCCTGAGTTTCTGGGATCATCTTCACAACATTTTGGATCACCCTGTGGGATTGCCAGCATCTCACTAAATTGTTTCTTAAACAGTATATGTTACACATCCCTCTCTTGAGCCAGCAGGTCCAAAAGGAGGGTACACATATGTATGTGAACACAAAGGTACCCACATATATGTTTGCTAGTTCCTGAAACCCCGTCAGGGTACAGTTGCTAATCACTGACCTAGTAACCAGGAGTCAATTGAGGGGAAATTGGCAGGAACTTTACCTTGTGTGGGGCTTCCCTAGTGGCTCAGATGGTAAAGAATCTGCCTACAGTGAGGGAGACCTGGTTCGATCCCTGGGTTGGGAAGATCCCCTGGAGGAGGAAATGGCAACCCACTGCAGTATTCTTGCCTGGAGAATCCCCATGACAGAGAAGCCTGTCGCGCTACAGTCCAGGGAATCGCAAAGCATCTGACTCAGCTGAACGACTTTCACTCAGTCACACGGTTGTGTGGCAGGGAAGGGCTGTCTGTACCATCCACAAGCCAGAGAGGAACACTGAACCTTAAAATGGAAGCATGGACCGCTTTAGGGAGCTCTCTGCATAGAAGGAATTGTAATAATTTAAGATTCTTAGTTTCATCAACCCCCGACCCACAGGCAAGTGCTCCTGTTCTTTCTTAATCAGAGCTCTGATTAGTATAGCAGACATGCCTGGGTTGAGAATTTTAGTTTCTCACTTAGTTTCTGTTACTTTTATGGAAAAATTCTGGGTCTGATTCTGTTTTCTCTGCTCATTTGCTGGTGGCTATAAAAGCCTTTTAATATACTATGAAAGAGGCACTATTGTGTTCACACTTAGCTCTTAATTGATGACTTATGACTTTTAGCCTTTTATTTGTTTTTTTTTTTTTTAGTTTTTTATTTTTTAAATTTTAAAATCTTTAATTCTTACATGCATTCCCAAACATGAACCCCCCTCCCACCTCCCTCCCCATAACATCTTTCTGGGTCATCCCCATGCACTAGCCCCAAGCATGCTGCATCCTGCGTCAGACATAGACTGGCGATTCAATTCACATGATAGTATACATGTTAGAATGTCATTCTCCCAAATCATCCCACCCTCTCCCTCTCCCTCTGAGTCCAAAAGTCCGTTATACACATCTGTGTCTCTTTCCCTGTCTTACATACAGGGTCGTCATTGCCATCTTCCTAAATTCCATATATATGTGTTAGTATACTGTATTGGTGTTTTTCTTTCTGGCTTACTTCACTCTGTATAATCGGCTCCAGTTTCATCCATCTCATCAGAACTGATTCAAATGAATTCTTTTTAACGGCTGAGTAATACTCCATTGTGTATATGTACCACAGCTTTCTTATCCATTCATCTGCTGATGGACATCTAGGTTGTTTCCATGTCCTGGCTATTATAAACAGTGCTGCGATGAACATTGGGGTACATGTGTCTCTTTCAATTCTGGTTTCCTCGGTGTGTATGCCCAGAAGTGGGATTGCTGGGTCATAAGGTAGTTCTATTTGCAATTTTTAAGGAATCTCCACACTGTCCTCCATCAAACTAGTATAGCCTTTTATTTGATTTATCTAGAGCATCCCTCAGAGAAGGCAGTGGCACCCCACTCCAGTACTCTTGCCTGGAAAATCCCATGGACGGAGGAGCCTGGTAGGCTGCAGTCCATGGGGTCGCGAAGAGTCAGACATGATTGAGTGACTTTCACTTTTCACTTTCATGCACTGGAGAAGGAAATGGCAACCCAGTCCAGTGTTCTTGCCTGGAGAATCCCACGGAAGGGGGAGACTGGTGGGCTGCCGTCTATGGGGTAGCACAGAGTCGGACACGACTGAAGAAACTTAGCAGCAGCAGCAGCAGTAGAGCATCCCTTGCCCCTACAACTATCCAATTTTATTGCTGTTGAAAGTGCTATTTTCCTCACATGTCTTAGGTACCTCACAATTTTCACCACTATTTCAATTCACACCCTCTCCCCACTCAACTGGTACACCACAAAGTTCACCACCAGATAAGAGTTTAACAATTATACTGTTATCTGTGCCATAAAAGGGGGAATTGACTGAAATTTCAATAATTGTCTCAGAAAAATCCATGGGGTAATATGAAACTAGTCAGGTACTTTATAGTCTCATGTTGGAGGATAAACAGGGCTGTCACATTCCTGCCTTGCCCATCAGTCACTCTAATTGAAAACAGCAGTTTATTAGGGAAAAGGAGAAAAATTTCAGATCACAATATTTCTATCTTCTTTTTAAATGAGCACACTTATCTCTATATTTTCTAATAATTAAAACTGATTCTTTAACGTGAAATACAACACGAAATTAATGGAAAAGAAATTCTTATAAATATTCACTGAAAATAAATATATCCATGGATAGAGCTAAAATTTCTGCAGATTGTATATCCAGAAGAAAATAATTTAAAGTTTTGCTAGTTTTAAAGGATGATGCTGTGAAAGTGTTGAACTCAATATACCAGAAATTTAGAAAACTAAGCAGTGGCCACAGGACTGGAAAAGGTCAGTTTACATTTCAATCCCAAAGAAAGGCAAGACCAAAGAAAGTTCAAACCACTGCACAATTGCACTCATCTAACACACTAATAAGGTAGTGCTCAAATTTCTCCAAGACAGGCTTCAACAGCACATAAACCATGAATTCCCAGATGTTCAAGCTGGATTTAGAAAAGGCAGAGGAACCAGAGATCAAATTGCCAACATCCGTTGGATTATTGAAAAAGCAAAAGAGTTACAGAAAAAAAAAAAAACATCTATTTCTGATTTATTGACTATGCCAAAGCCTTTGACTGTGTGGATCACAATAAACTGTGGAAAATTCTGAAAGAGATGGGAATACCAGACCACCTGACCTGCCTCTTGAGAAATGTGTATGCAGGCCAGGAAGCAACAGTTAGAACTGGACATGGAACAACAGGCTGGTTCCAATAGGAAAAGGAATATGTCAAGGCTATATATTGTCACCCTGTTTATTTAACTTCTATGCAGAGTACATCATGAGAAACGGGCTGGAAGAAGCACAAGCCGGACTCAAGATTGCCAGGAGAAATATCAATAACCTCAGATATACAGAGGACACCACCCTTATGTCAGAAAGTGAAGAAGAACTAAAGAGCCTCTTGATGAAAGTCAAAAAGGAGAGTGAAAAATTTGGCTTAAAGTCAACATTAAGGAAGGCAAGGGGAGTGGGAAGAGGGCTCAGGATGGGGCAAACATGTACACCCTTGGCTAATTTATGTCAATGGATGGCAAAAAATCACTAAAATATTGTATTATCCTCTAATTAAAATTAATTAATTTTTTAAAAAATGAAAGCTAAGATGGATTCTGATCCCATTACTTCCTGGCAAATAGATGGGGAAACAGTGGAAACAGTGACAGACTTTATTTTGTTGTGCTCCAAAATCACTGCAGATGGTGACTGCAGCCATGAAATTAAAAGACACTTGTTCCTTGGAAAAAAGAAGTTATGGCCAATCTAGACAGCATATTAAAAAGCAGAGATGTTACTTTGCTGACAAAGTTCTGTCTAGCCAAAGCTATGGTCTTTCCAGTATCATGTATGGATGTGAGAGTTGGACCATAAGAAGGTTGAACACTGAAGAATTGATGCTTTTGAACTGTGGTGTTGGAGAAGACTTTTGAGAGTCCCTTGGACTGCAAGGAGATCCAACCAGTCCATTCTAAAGGAAATCAGTCCTGAATATTTCTTGGAAGGACTGATGCTGAAGCTGAAACTCCAATAGTTTGGCCACTAATGCGAAGAATGGACTCATTTGAAAAAAAAAAAAAAAAAAAAAACCCTGATGCTGGGAAAGATTGAAGGCAGGAGGAGAAGGGAACAACAGAGGATAAGATGGTTGGATGGCATCACTGACTCAATGGACATGAGTTTGAGTAAACTCCAGGACTTGGCAATGTGACTGAATTGAACTGAATCTTTAAAACCACCAAGATTGCCTTTAAGATTTTTTTATATAAATACAGATATTAATACTTTAGTATCTACTTTAGTTCTAAATTTAACCATATAATTTTAAAATATAAATTAATAATAAACTCACATGGTAGAAATATGAAAATTTAAATATGTTAGAAATACCTTTTTAAGCACAACTTGTTATTTGGAGATTTTTATGAGAGAAAATGTAACTCATAAAGAATATAATTGAAAATATAAAAGATATATTTTCAGTGTCTTATATTTGTGATGAAGATAATGCTACATTATGCTTTTTAAAAATTTTCTTACATAGACACTTTTCCTTTAGATAATTTAATAAAATTATTATAAATTTGTTATAAATCTACTGATCTGAATTAATTTATAATAACAAACATATTTTGCTTAAAATAGAAGAAATTTGAATTACTGACACAAGATGTTCCACGATACAAAAATATACTTCTAGATATAAATTGGTGATGTTATAAGTTCTTTTTATTTTTAATAACTGCAGTTTATGTGTTAAACAATTTGGAGATCATGGTTAAATGGGAGTGATTACAATTTTATAAAACTTAGAATTTTACTTCAAGACTAATCATATTAAGTCAAATAAAATGGAACACTTTCTGAAATAAACCTGACACCTGTTTATACTTGTGGGGCTGCAGAAGATTTCAACTCTTAAAAAAAGTAAATTATAGCTACTACTAATGAACTATGTTATATTAGCTTGTATAAAGTCAGGATACAGGTAATACCTCTACTTATGATTTGATAATGTCAGTAACTGTCAAAATACCTCAAGCTCAACATTCTATTAATACTGACTTCATATCTGCCATGGCTTGCATTGACTGTAATAACTAAGTAATTTTCATTCTTTTGAGCCTCTGTCATATAACTCGCCCTTCAATGTAAAAAAAATACAGTCTATTTCCAATGCAGGATACAGGATGCTTGGGGCTGGTGCACGCGGATGACCCAGAGAGATGTTATGGGGAAGGAGGTGGGAGGGGGGTTCATATTTGGGAATGCATGTACACCCGTGGTGGATTCATGTCAATGTACGGCAAAACCAATACAGTATTGTAAAGTAAAATAAAGTAAACATTAAAAAAAAAAAAAAAAACAGTTTAGGTCAGTTAGAATCTCTTTTTGGATACAAAGTCCATGCCCATCCACTTGTTCTCCTCCTTAAAAAATGTTTCGAATGAGCTTCAACTTTTACATAATAATGCAGTCTTAATTGTGAATATATCTATTTAATTACTCCTTTATCGTATCATATCATATTCCAATTGTATTGAAGGTCATTTACCTCCTAAATGGTATAAAATTTATATTTTGAATTCTTGTGATTTTCTCAATCTAGCTTGGCTTTTCAAGGCTTTGAAATGTACTGTTAAAGGTAAACCTGTACTTCAAAGATAAACATTAACTTAATCTGATGTTTTCCAAAGCAGGCACATTTCTATATTTTTCTGTATATTGTATATATAATGATTCAGGATCTACTTTTCTGCTTAATTCTCTCTTTTTCTTCTGTGAAAACAGACATTCAACTACACATTGAGAGATGTTTTCCGCATATATTGGAATCACTCATTGCTTAATTTTAAAGCCAAAAAACGACTCAGTATTCAAAGTATGAGCTTATGAGTTATTCTTACTAAAAGGCATATTATTATAACAATACATTTTAATTTTATGACCTCCAGTGTGTCTTGAGAAGAAGGAGGAAAAAAGCAGATGTTAAAACTATTTTAAAGAAAATTACTTTGTCATTTTCTGGAAACCATAGCTTACAAATGTATTTTGTCTTAAAGATAATTTAATGACAGATTATCTCTTCTGGGTGGCAGTAGACACAAAAATAGATTTGCTCCACCTGTTTGTTACCCTAATAACTCCTAAACAGAATTATGTTTTAACTTTTATTTGTTATCTCCTTAGGCTTTATTGATTTACTAGTGTCCTATATGAGCAAGAATAATCTAAATTAAACAAACAGGATTATAAAGTTATAAAATATAAAATCAGAGGAAACTTATGGGTTATTTCAAAGAAACTTGAAGATTCTTTGTGTGTGTGTATGTGTGTACGTGTGAGCTAAACTGGCCATTTAATCTCCTTAGATTGGACAACCAGTGTCCTGTATACTTGCTAAGACAATATCGCTGCTGGGAAACACTAGAGCCAATTGTTAAATTCAAATACAAATCTGTTTGGAAAACACATTTTTGTTTAAATTTTCCTCACAAATTGATGAGGATAAAATCAAACATTATGCTGGAAATGAAAACACTATTATACATATATTGGTTTATTATTAACTTTTTTTTACAATACAGTATTGTAAAGCAAAATAAAGTAAAAATTAAAATTAAAAAAAATTCACTTTATAAGCATTTTATTTTCTGAAATAAAATGACCTAATGCAGTGGCATGTGACTTTTTTTTTCCAGGTTGTTTGCCCTTTAATAAGTTGATTAGTGACATTTCGCTTAGTGAGGTGGAAATTACTTACTAGCCAAGGAAACAGTGTGATACAGGGATGTAACCACAATCCCATGCCTTTTTCAACAAGCTCCCTCTATGCCCTAATATAAAATGAAATTTTCATCTGCTTCTTTATATTTCATGTCACTTCTCTATTTTGCATCATGTAGAACTGAGATTTTCACTTTACACTAAAGGAAATGCTTGACACTTTTTGCCTTTTTTTTTTTTTCTTTTACAACTTTCATACTGATATGGATTGTTTTTTTTCCCCCTTATTTAGCAAAATATTTGCATCCACAAACTGCAGTGACATTCTTGCCAAACTGGTTTAATGGTTCACATTAGGATCATCATATCTATATGTTCATAGAAATGCTCTCAGTAAACCAGAAAACTGAATCTCTATACTTGGTAAACTGAAAGGGCAAGCCTGGGATAAATTTCAACTCTTGATCAAACAAAGAAAGATAAAGAAAGGTTAAAATAATGGATTGATTCATTGTTGACAAAATGTTTTTAAACTCTTTTGAGAGATACTATGTGCTCTCTACAAATGTCGCACCAACTAGCTGCCACTTCTTGACAATTAAGTGTTGCTTACAAAATTGTTAAGAAGACTACTTGTTTATGGAGCCTTCGTATTTCTCCTTTCAGAGTTTTTCTCTTCGTTTCTGTCTCTTGACTTTATTAGAAGCCTATAAGATGCTGTATTCCAGCCATTACAATTTTAAAGACACAAAGGCCAGGAATTTAGTAAAAGACTTAAGAGGACATTATGAGTGTGTGTGTGTGTGTGTGTGTGTATTATAAGTGTTATAAATTTTTGAGTGCATGTGATTTTGAAGCAGGGTCTCTCAAGTATTTCTAATTGCTGCCATAACTAATTATGTGCTCTCAAAATAACATAGAGACTACATTTTTTATTTGGAATCTCTTCATTTCTAAATGTCAGTTTCAATTATGGAGTGAATTGTGTTTCCTCCGACTCCCACCAATTTTATGTTGAATTTTTAACCCTAGTAACTTAAAAAGTAATTGTATTTGGAGATAGGATTTTTAAAGAAGTAAATTAGGTAAAATGATGTCATATGGATGGGCCCTAGTCCAATAAGACTGGTGTTCATATAAGAAGAGAAATTTATGACACAGACAATTCTAAAGGGGTGACCCAAAGAGCACACAGCAAGAGGTAGGCCATATGAAAGTCAGAGAAAGAGGTCTTTCTTGTTGTTAAGTCTCTTAGTCTCGTCCACCTCTTTGAGACCCCATGGACTGCAGCACACCAGGCTTCCCTGTCTTTACCATCTCTGGAGCATGCTCAAACTTATGTCTGTTGAGTGTGTGATACCATCCAACAATCTCACCCTCTCTGTTGTCCCCTTATCCTTCTGCCTTCAATCTTTCCCAGTTTCAGGGTCTTTTCCAATGAGTCAGCTCTTCACATCAGGTGGCCAAAGTATTGGACCTTCAGCTTCAGCATCAGTCTTTCCAATGAACATGCAGGACTGATTTCCTTTAGGATCGAGTGGTTGGATCTCCTTGCAGTCCAAGGGACTCTCAAGAGTCTTCTCCAACACCACAGTTCAAAAGCATCAATTCTTCAGTGTTCAACCTTCTTTATGGTCCAATTCTCACATCCATACATGAGACTGGAAAAACCATAGCTTTGGCGAGACAGACCTTTGTTAACAAAGTAACATCTCTTCTTTTTAATATTCTGTCTAGGTTGGTGATAACTTTTCTTCCAAGGAGCAAGCGTCTTTTAATTTCATGGCTGCAGTCATCATCTGCAGTGATTTTGGAGCCCAAGAAAATAAAATCTGTCATTGTTTCCATACTTTCTCTATTTGCCATGAAGTGATGGGACAGGATGCCATGATCTTACTTTTTTGCATATTGAGTTTTAAGACATTTTTCACTCCCCTCTTTCACTTTCATGAGGAGGTTCCTCAGTTCCTCTTTGCTTTCTGCCATAAGGGTGGTGTCATCTGCATGTCTGAGGTTATTGATACTTCTCCTGACAGTCTTGATTACAGTTTGTGTTTCATTTAGCCTGGCATTTCACATGATGTACTCTGCATATAAGTTAAATAAGCAGGGTGACAATATACAACCTTGATGTACTCCTCTTCCAATTTAGAACCAGTCCATTGTTCCATGTCTGGTTTTAACTATTGCTTCTTCATCTGTACAAGAAGGCCATCTGCAAGTAAGAGAGAGAGGTCTTGGAAGAAACAAAATGTGCTGACACTTTGATATTGGATTTCTAGCCTATAGAACTATAAAAAAAGAACAAAAATATTCTATTGGTTAAGCCATCCAAAATGAAAGTCACTCAGCCGTGTCTGACTGTTTGTGACCCCATGGACCATACAGTCCATTGAATTCTCCAGGCCAGAATATTGGAGTGTGTATCCTATCCCTTCTTCAGAGGATCTTCCCAAACCAGGAATCAAACTTGGGTCTCCTGCATTGCTGGTGAATTCTTTGCTAACTGAGTATCAGGAAGCCCCTTTGTTACGGCAGGCCCAGCAAACTAATGCCATCTCATTTTTTAAAAAATATTTTCCCGGTCAAATAAGAGCATCCAATTTTACCCAAAGGGTGCTAAATTTTACCTCTGCTTTATTGAATCATATTTTACCAAACTAGCTCTATAATTTGGCATCAATTTGTCAAGGCATGCAATTTTAACTCACTAGTTTTAAGTTAAGTGTCATATTTTTAATATGATTATAGATTCAGCTTCAGTTGTGAAAATAATATGGAGAAATCTTGTGTATACTTTATGGAGTTTCAACAAATGATAACAATGCAATATATGTCACACCAGGATATTGGCTTTAATTTACTCAATATACAGAACATTTTGATCAACATCTGCCCATCATGTTGCCCCATACTCAGTTCCTTCCCAGGAAGTGAGTTATTTCCTTCCTTAAACACTGAAAGCACTGGTTTGTTTTTCATTTCTTTAATTTTCTCACTTCAAGGATGATATACCAATGGAATCATGCTATGTATAACTTATGGATATTGGTTTTCACTCAGTATAATTTCTTGGTGATTCATCAAGAAATACATCAAGGTTTTTATGTATATCAATAGTATATTCCTTTATATTGCCAAGTAGTATTTCATGCTGTGATATGTTTCAATTTGCTTGCTTTGTTGAAGAACATCTAGGTTATTTCCAGTTTTTCTTAATTATCAGTAGAGTTTCTATAAGCTATTGAGTATAGATTTTCATGTGAATAAGTCTTCATTTCTCTACAATAAATGACCAGGGATGCAACTGCTGGTATAGTAGCTACATATGTAGTTATTTAATCTTCCAAACCATTTTTCCAGAGTGGCTATGCCATTTTATATTCCCTCAACAATGTCTGAGTGATCTGATTTTCCTGCCTCATGTCTGGCATTTTGATGTCACTATTTTCTGTTTTAGTCACCTAATAGGTGTATAGTGATATCACATTATGAGTTTATTTTTCGTTTCTCTTTTGTCTAAGGATATTGAAGTCTTTTCACGAGCTTCTTTGCCATCTGTATATATTCTTTGGTGAAATGCCTTTTTGTGTCTGTTGCCCTTTTTCTAATTGGGCTGTACTTTGATATTGTTATTGAATTTCAAAAAGTATTTATATATCAAATATCATAGTTATTAGTCCTTTGTCAAATATGCAGTTTAAAATATTTTCTCCCAGTCTGAAGCTTATCTTTACAGAAGGAGGCTTATCTTTACAGAGATCGGGGGATGATTGAAATAGGTGAGGGGTATAAAGATGTACAAACTTCCAGTTACAATAAATGGGTCTTGGGATGAAATGTACAGCATGATGAATGTAGTCAATAATAATGTATTGTCTTTGTATGGTGAGAAAGATGGTCAAAAGGTACAGACTTCCTTATAAAATGAATAAAATACGACTAGCATGATTAATGGCAATGGCACCCCACTCCAGTACTCTTGCCTGGAAAATCCTGTGGACGGAGGAGCCTGGTAGGCTGTAGTCCATGGGGTCGCGAAGAGTTGGACAGGACTGAGCGACTTCCCTTTATTTCTTCTCTTTCATTCATTGGAGAAGGAAATGGCAACCCACTCCAGTGTTCTTGCCTGGAGAATCCCAGGGACGGGGGAGCCTGGTGGGCTTCCATCTATGGGGTTGCACAGAGTCGGACATGACTGAAGTGACTTAGCAGCAGCAGCAGCAGCATGATTAATACAAAGAATATTACTACATGTTATATATGAAGATTGTTTAGAGAATAAAGCACAGAGTTCTCATTACAGGGAAAAAAATTTTTTATTTTATTTTCTATCTATGCAAAATGCTGGATGTTCATTAAACTTATTATGATAATCATTTTATGATGTTGATAAAGTTAAATCATTATACTGAATACCTTAAACTGATACAGTGATGTATGCTAATGAAATTCGTTAAATATATAGAAAAGAAGAAAGATTCTTCTAGATCTTTGAAAATTTTATCATGGCATGACAGTCCTATTAATGAGTTTAGTCAGTATATGCTTTTATGCCTAAATTCCCTGAACAAAGGTCTTAGTATAGGAGAAAATATTAGATATGGGGAAAACTTAAAAATTATGATATAAATTATAAATATAAAGCTGTCAAGTACTTTTGACATAGGAAAGATTATTTTAATAGCATAATAAGATTCTTCAAGACCTTTATATATTAGAAGATAACATGAGTCCTCTTCCTTGGAATTCAAAGATATTCCTCTTTGAATATCATTTTACCTTTGAGTCAATGTTAAATCATAGTTTAAGCATCCCATTTACTACTTGATGTTAATTGAAAATATTTTATAATGTCAACATCTAGCACAATATATGTATTTTAACAAAATAATTTTATTATATGAAATTATTTCTATTTCACTTGAAATTTTATTGGTAATGACTACACTGCTTATTAACAATTTCCAGTATCTATTATCATAGCATTTTATATTCTGTCATTTATGATGTAAGAACTGTTTATATTGATTAATTTGTTTAATTTTTGCATCACTGAATATACCCATTTGGTTATAAATTATTTAGATGTACTTTTAGTTTTTCCATAGCTAATATCTTATTTAGAACTTTTGCATCTGTACTTACTAAGTTTGTAATTCTCCTTTCTTGGTAATACATTTGTCAATATCAGATAGTATATTAATTCTAGATATTGTCTCATTTATATAACATCAAAATTATGTATTTTTAGAGAATCTGATTACATTGCATGTCTTTCTTGCTTTTTTCTAAAATAATTTTACCCAAGGATATAAAATTTGAAACATATTAAGTGATAACAGTCATAAGAGAGAGAGCTAAAGTGTTTTGAGGAGCACAAAAAGGTAGCGTTTAATTTTAACAATGTGTGAATCATTACATATTGTACATTTACAATGTTGTACATACTGTAAATAAATTTCAAGTGCTAATCATTTTTGAGGAAGTAGGTCAGGAAGAAAAATAGTGACATGTGAGAACAAGGGGAGGTTGTCCTTGGCCTGCTTTAAGTTTGAAATTTATCTGCATTGTTACTGTAGATTTCTGCCAAACTTTTGTACTCTAGTATGTTCTCTGACAGTAGTTATTCAGGGTCAGAACTTGCCTGATTAGAAATAAAGGAAATAGCCAGTTAACATCTAAATATGTCACTCTTGCAAGATTTGCTTAAGCAGAAGGGACCAAGGGCATTTATTGCCAATTGGAAATTCGCCACGAATTTTCTCAAGTGTTGCAAATCCCAGCTAATTAAATTTTAAGTAAGGGAATTGAATTAAGTGTTTTATATCATAAGGACACTGCTCAGTCCAACATAAGGCAGTCATTTTTTTAACTTTGACCCAAGCGACCCATAGAATTAATGACGCTTACAAAAATTGCTTATTCTTTCTCTTCCAGTTCCAAAGAATATTGACTATATGATTATCTCAATTGTATCACATGACAGTAGTAACAAAAGTGAGAAAACATTGAGAGATAATTAATTGAAGATTAGAATAGCTGGGTGTATCTTTTTAAAAGATCACCTTGGGATAAGATTTACCAATGTAGACAATTTCAGTTCAGTTCAATCGTTCAGCCGTGTCTGACTATTTGCAACCCCAGGAACTGCAGCATGCCAGACCTCCCTGTCCATCACCAGCTCCAGGAGTTCACTCAAACTCATGTGCATTGAGTCAGTGATGCCATCCAGCCACCTCATCCTCTGTCATCCCCTTCTCCTCCTGCCCTCAATCCCTCCTAGCATCATGGTCTTTTCAAATGAATCAACTCTTCGCATGAGGTGGCCAAAGTATTGACGTTTCAGCTTTAGCATCAGTCCTCCCAATGAACACCCAGGACTGATCTCCTTTAAGATGGACTGGTTGGATCTTCTTGCAGTCGAAGGGACTCTCAAGAGTCTTCTCCAACACCACAGTTCAAATGCATCAATTCTTCGGTGTTCAGTTTTCTTTATAGTCCAAGTCTTACATCATTACATGACTACTGGAAAAATCATAGCCTTGACTAGATGGACCTTTGTTGGCAAAATAATATCTCTACTTTTTTTTAAATTTAATTTTTACTTTATTTTACTTTACAATACTGTATTGGTTTTGCCATACATTGACATGAATCCACCACGGGTGTACCTGTGATCCCAAACATGAATCCCCCTCCCACCTCCCTCCCCACAACATCCCTCTGGGTCATCCCCGTGCACCAGCCCCAAGCATCCTGTATCCTGCATCGGACATAGACTGGTGATTCGATTCTTACATGATAGTATACATGTTTCAATACCATTCTCCCAAATCATCCCACCCTCTCCTTCTCCCTCTGAGTCCAAAAGTCCCCTATACACATCTGTGTCTTTTTTGCTGTCTTGCATACAGGGTCATCATTGCCATCTTTCTAAATTCCATATATATGTGTTAGTATACTGTATTAGGGTTTTTCTTTCTGACTTACTTCACTCTGTATAATCGGCTCCAGTTTAATCCATCTCATCAGAACTGATTCAAATGTATTCTTTTGAATGGCTGAGTAATACTCCATTGTGTATATGTACCACAGCTCTCTTATCTATTCATCTGCTGATGGACATCTAGGTTGTTTCCATGTCTTGGCTATTATAAACAGTGCTGCACTGAACACTGGGGTATATGTGTCTCTTTCAATTCTGGTTTCCTCGATGTGTATGCCCAGCAGTGGGATTGCTGGGTCATATGGCAATTCTATTTGCAATTTTTTAAGGAGTCTCCATACTGTTTTCCATAGTAGTTGTACTAGTTTGCATTCCCACCAACAGTGTAGGAGGGTTGAAATTAAAAGCTTCTCCACAACAAAGGAAAATATAAGCAAGGTGAAAAGACAGCCTTCTGAATGGGAGAAAATAATAGCAAATGAAACAGCTGACAAACAACTAATCTCAAAAATATACAAGCAACTTATGCAATTCAATTCCAGAAAAATAAACGACCCAATCAAAAAATGGGCCAAAGAACTAGACATTTCTCCAAAGAAGATATACGGATGGCTAACAATCACATGAAAAGATGCTCAACACTCATTATTAGAGAAATGCAAGTCGAAACCACAATGAGGTACCACTTCACACCAGTCAGAATGTCTGCGATCCAAAAATCTCTACTTTTTAATATGCTATCTAGGTTGGTCATAACTTTCCAAGGAGTAAGTGTCTTTTAATTTCATGGCTGCAATTACCATCTGCAGTGATTTTGGACACCCCAAAATAAAGTCTGACACTGTTTCCACTGTTTCCCTATCTATTTGCCATGAATTGATGGTACCAGATGCCATGATTTTAGTTTTCTGAATGTTGAGCTTTAAGCCAACTTTTTCACTCCCCTCTTTCACTTTCATCAAGAGGCTTTTAGTTCCTCTTCACTTTCTGCCATAAGGGTGGTGTCATCTGCATATCTCAGGTTATTGATATTTCTCTTGGCAATCTTGATTCTAGCTTGTGCTTCTTCCAGCCCAGTGTACAATTTATCCCGGGTCAAATGTATCCTGAAACCAGATCTAGTTAATTGAAATATTCACATCCACCTTTAATGAAAAGTTTAAGTGGAAGGAGAATGATTGAGTTGACCTATAATGCAATAGAACAATTTAAAATATAATTTCAGAGAAAACAGCAACAACACGAAAGGATGTGCTAAGAAACCAATCCATATCATGACCTATCCTAGCCCCTATTCCTGAACCCATTCTCATGAATACGTAAGTGAGCTCAAGGAAACAGCTGGTTCTAACTAGTGTTGAGTAAATTTTTAATAAGTAAATCAAAATTGTAATAAAAAGCAAATTAAAAACAGGCAAGCATTCAAACATTGTTTTGTAATGCATCTGTGTTTATGTGTGTGTATCCACATTTTTCTTTGTCTATTCATCTGTCAGTGTACATGAGTTGTTTACATATCTCAGCTATTATGAATAATGCAGCAATAAACACAGGAGTACAGACACTTCTTTGAGTTCTTATCTGAATTAGTCTGTGTACATATCCATAAGTGGGATTGCAGAATCATATGTTAGTTCAGTTGGTTTTTTTTGGAGGGGGGGATTTTCATATTGTTTTCCATAACTGTGGCAACATTTTACATTCCTACCAGCAGAGTACAAAAGTTGCAATTTCTCCACAATTTTGTCAACACTAATTATTATTGTTTTCTATAATAGCTATCCTACCAGGTGTATGATGATATCTCACTGTAGTTTTTATTCAGGTTTTCTTGATAATGATGATGTGCATCTTTTCATACACTTGTAGGCCATTTGTAAGTCTTTATGAAAAATGTCTATTTGAGTCCTTTGTGTGTTTTTTTATTTGATTTTTGTTCCTTTTCATTGAGTTGTAGTAGTTCCTTATATATGCTGAAAATTAATTACTTGTTAGGTATATGGTTTGCAAATATTTTCTCTCACTCCAAGATAGTTTGCCTTTTCACTGTGTTGATTGTTTCCTGTGATGTGAAGGACCTTTTTTCTTGATATCTGTTTTTTTCTTTTGTTGTCTGTGGTTTTGGTGTAATATCCAAGAAATCATTGCCAAGCCAGTTTTCAAGAGGCTTTTATCTTTTTCCTGGGTTTGCAGTTTCAGATATTATGTTTAAATCTTTAATTCATTTGAGCTGAATTTTTAATATGGTATCAGGGCAGTGTCCAATTTTATTTTATTTTGCTTCTTTTACATTTGAATATCCCCTTTTCAATAATTCTTTAAAATTCTTTAAATGTTTTTTAACATATTCTCCTCCCTCCACTGTGTTATCATGGCATCCTTGATAAAGGTACAGTTGTAAGTTTATGCATGGGTTTATTTCTAGTCTCTGTGTTCTGTTCCATTGGTCTTTGTCTGTCTTTATGCAAATACCATATTGTTTTAATTGATGTAGCTTTGGAATGTATTTTGAAGTCAGTGAGAGTGATGTCTCCAGGTTTGTCCTTTCTCAAGATTGCTTTAGGTATTCTAAGTCTTTTGTGATTCCATATGAGTATTACGGATATTTTATCTATTTGTATTTTAAAAATGGCATTGAGATTTTGATGTGCTAGCATTGACTCTGTAGATTGCTTTGGGGTAATACAAATATTTTAACAATATTAATTATTCCAATTTATCAACATGAAATGTCTTCATTTATTTGCTTCCTTCAATTTCATTCATTAGTACTTTTTAATTTATATTATGTAGATCTTGCACCTCCTTGGCAGTTTATTCCTGTGTATTTTATTCTTTTGGATGCTATTGTAAGTGGAAGTTTTTAAAAATTACCTCTTCAGGTGGTTTGTTGCTAGTGTATAGAAATGCCTTTGCTTTTTGGATTTTTATTTTGTAATTTCCAACACTATTGGATTCACTGATTTTTTTTTCTTTTGTGAAGTCTTTAGAATTTCCTATATATAGTATCATGTTATCTTCAAGTAGAGGCAGTTGTACATCTTTCTTTCAACTTTTATGATTTTTTTTTATTGCCTAGTTACTTTGATTATGACTTCCAGTATTTTGAATAAAAGTGTTGAAAGTTGTCATCCTTGTCTTGTTTCTGATCTTAGAGGAAAACATTTCAGTTTTTCACTGTTGACCATGATGTTAGCTATGGGTTTATCATGGCTTTATATGGCCTTTTTTTAAAATATTATAGTACATCCTTTCTATGCCTAGTTTTTTTTTTAATAGATTTTATCATGAAAAGGTATTAAATTTTACCAACTACTTCCCCTGCATCTATTGAAATTATTATGTTTTTTTATCTTTCATTCCTTTAATATGGCATATTTCATAAAATAATTTGTGTATTTTGTACAGTTTTCACATTACAGGGATAAATTACACTTGATTATAGTATATGAGCTTTTTAATAAGCTGGTGAATTGAATTTAGTGGTAGTTTCCTAAAGGATTTTTGCATCTTTGTGTATGAGGGATATTGGTCTATAATTTTCTTTTCTCATATTGTCTTTAGTTTTGGGATCAGCTGGCCCCATAAAATGATTTTGGAAGTGTTCCCTGTTGTTAAAGTTTTTGAAAGAATTTAAGAAGAATTAGCATTCTTAGAATTCTTCATTTAATGTTTGGTGAAATTCACTAGTGAAGTCATCTGATTCTGGATTTTCTTTATTCAATAGTTTTTGATTACAGATTCAATCTATTCAAGTTTTTTCATGCTTTGGTTTTGGTACGTTGTGTGTTTCTAGGAAATTATCCATTTCCTTAGGTTATTCAGTTTGTTGGAATATAAATTTTGATAGTATTTTATGCTCCTTTTTATTTCTGTGACATCATTGTGATGTCTGCTCTTTCATTAGGCAAGTAACAGACTGAGAAGGCTTGTCATCTATGAATAGGGAAAAGGAAGATGATACAGACGAGGGCAGAGGAGCCCAGAGAGCAAAAAGATTCATGGCAAGTAGTTGTAAGAGGAAAAGTACTGGACTGTAACAGGGGACTGATGATATTTGCATGCTGGGACTTCAGAGTTTCTATACTAATTATTGTGTGCCTACTATTTTCTCCCTTATTAAATGGAAGTGTTTGTTGCTATTGTGCTATCTTTGACTTACCATTACTTGTGAGGTGTATTTGGGAAAGAAAATGTGTCTCTTTAGTATTAGGTATTTATATTGAGAGGAACCACCTGAGAAACTGAAGTTGCAGAGTTACCCTACAAAATGAATGCAATCATATGCAAAAACCTGGGCCTTGAGTTTAAGTCTGATACCATACTAGATAAGATTTTAGGAAATGTGGAAAAGAGGTGAATATATTTTGCAGTAATTCCTTTCCTTGCAGACAGTTACTTCCTCATATTTTTGTTTGGTTTCACCTGATAATTATATAAATGAAATCATACAATTATCTATTATTTTGTGTTGTTTCTTTGTATTTTTAAAGATTGGTTTTTGTTGCTGCATATATTAATAGTTTGCAATTTTGATGGCTGAGTAGAATTCCCTTTTATGAATATATTGCAGTGTGTTTCAACCATTCTGCACTTGAGGGACGGTTAGTTGCAAAGCAAATAAATCCTAGGAATATTCTTTACAAGTTCTTAATGTGAACATTAAAAATAGGAAAATCCAAATAGGAAAAGGAGTACATCAAGGCTGTATATTGTCACCCTCCTTATTTAACTTATATGCAGAGTACATCATGAGAAATGCTGAGCTGGAGGAAGCACAAGCTGGAAACAAGATTGCCAGGAGAAATATCATAACCTCAGATACGCAGATGACACCACCCTTATGGCAGAAAGTGAGGAAGAACTAAGAGCTTCTTGATGAAAGTGAAAGAGGAGACTGAAAAAGTTGGTTTAAAGTCCAATATTCCAAAAACTAAGATCATGGCATCCAGTCCCATCACTTCATGGCAAATAGATGGGGAAACAGTGGAACAGTGTCAGACCTTATTTTGAGGGCTTCAAAATCACTGCAGATGTTGATTGCAGCCATGAAATTAAAAGAAGCCTCCTCCTTGAAAGGAAAGTTATGACCAACCTAGATAGCACATTGAAAAGCAGAGACATTACTGTGCCAACAAAGGTCTGTATAGTCAAGGCTATGGTTTCTCCAGTGGTCATGTATGGGTGTGAAAGTTAGACTGTGAAGAAAGCTGAGTGCTGAAGAATTGATGCTTTTGAACTGCGGTGTTGGAGAAGACTCTTGAGAGTCCCTTGGACTGCAAGGAGATCCAACTAGTCCATCCTGAAGGAGATCAGTCCTGGGTGTTCATTGGAGGGACTGATGTTGCAGATGAAACTTCAATAATTTGGACACCTGATGAGAAGTGCTGAGTCATTTGAAAAGACCCTGATGCTGGGAAAGATTGAGGACAGGAGGAAAAGGGGACGACAGAGGATGAGATGATTGGATGGCATCACCAACTCAATGGACATGGGTTTGGGTGGACTCTGGAAGTTGGTGATGGACAGGGAGGCCTGGCGTGCTGCAGTTCATGGGGTCACAAAGAGTCAGACACAACTGAATGACTGAACTCAACTGAATGGGAACATAAGTTTATATTTGTTTCATACATACTTAGGAAGTGTTGAGTCATAGGATAGATATCAGTTTCAATTAATAAGAAATGAACAGAGATTTTCCCCAAGTGATTGTTTTTTATTATCCTAGCAGCACTGTATGAAAATTTCAATGATTCCAAATTACTATCAACAGTTGATCTTCCTGTTGACTTTAATTTTTGTGATTCTAGTAAGCATATAATGGTATTTCATTACGATTTAATTTGTGGTTTTTTTTGTTTGTTTGTTTGTTTCTTGTATATTTGTTCTCATATGCATAGCATGAATTATTTATTTATTTCTGAGAAACTGCCCTCTCATAGCAGCAGGAATCATGCTTATTTTGTAACCCATTTGTCCACGGAATAGGACTATGCATTAACAGTTAAAGGCTGAATGACCAAATGAAAATTTAAAATAAGATTGATAGAAGAGTACTTATCCCTTTTCTCTAATGTGCTCATCCAGAATTCAGAGATTGCAGTATCGAATTCCAGCTCTGCAAATTTGCAAATGTGCACCATTAGACAAGCAGTTTGTTGTTGTTCAGTCGCTCTGTAATATCTGAGTTAGCATCCCCATGGACTGCAGCACACCACCATCTCCCAGAGCTTGCTCAAACTCATGTCCACTCTGTTGTCCCCTTTTCTTCCTGCCTTCAATCTTTCCCAGTAGCATCAATGTCTTTTCCAATAAGTCAGCTCTTTGTATCATATGACCATAGTATTGGAGCTTCAGCCTCAGCATCAATCCCTCCTGAATGAATATTCAGGACTGATTTCCTTTAGGATTGACTAGTTTGATCTCCTTGTAGTTCAACGGACTCTCAAAATAAGGCAAGCACTTATTTTGGCTAAATTTCCTCATATTTACAATAGTTATACTTTTTCCTTATTCTGTTCTTCCTTATTCTATTGCTACAAATAATATAAATTTTGTGAACAGTGACTGAAATTTATTAGCACTTAAATGTTTAAAATGTATTTATATTTGCTGTATTATTATGGGGGACAAAGGGAATGAATGAACTAGGAATACTTAATTTAAAAAGTCTCATAGACCCAGAATTAAGTTTCCATGAAATATAAATATGGTTTTAATTTTCTCAGCTACCACTGAGTAGAATGTGTTTCATGGCTGTCAGTCCTGTTGCTGTTATTGCTGCCACAATTCTTGTTTTCCGCTTACCAATATTCACAATAATTCTAATATGACTCAAGCATTTTCTCTCCCCACTTCTTTCTGATAACCATTTATTCTTCATCATCTCAATACACAGCAGTTTTTGCAAGCCCCAATTTTGTCACATCATGTGTCATTAACTCACTACTATCAACAGGAAAAAAAAAAATAGAGCTTGTTAGTAGTTTTAGTACATTGATTACATGTTGAAATACTATTTTGGACATATTGGGTTAAGTAAAATATAATACTAAAGCTAGATTAACCTGTTCTTTTATTTATATTTTACTTTACATATTTAAATGTAGCTACTAGGAAGTTTGTTATATATGTGCCTTGCATTATGGATACTAGCTTTATAAGTGATTAAAACACTCTACTTCTGCTTCATTGACTACACTAAAGCTTTTGACTGTGTGGATTACAACAAACTGTGGTGGGAAATTCTTTAAATATGGGAATACTAGACCACCTTACCTGCCTCCTGAGACATCTGTATGCAGGTCAAGAAGCAGCAGTTAGCATCAGATATGGAACAATGGACTGGTTCCAAACTGGGAAAGGAGTACATCAAGGCTGTATATTGTCACCCTGCTTTTTTAACTTATATGCAGAGTACATCATGTGACATGCTAGACTGGATGAAGCACAAGTTGGAATTAAAAATGCTGGGAGAAATATCAATGATCTCAGATATGCAGATGACACCACCCTTATGGCAGAAAGTGAAGAGGAACTAAAGAGCATCTTCATGAAAGTGAAAGAGGAGAGTGAAAACTGGCTTAAAATGCAACATTCAAAATACTGAGCTCATGACATCTGGTCCCATCTCTTTATGGCCAATAGATGGGGAAACAATGGAAACAGTGAGAGACTTTATATTCTTGGGTTCCAAAATCACTGCAGATGGTGATTGCAGCCATGAAATTAAAAGACGCTTATTCCTAAGAAGAAAAGCTATGACAAACTTTGACAGCAGAGACATTATTTTGCCAACAAAGGTCCATCTATTCAAAGCTATGGTTTTTCCAGTAGTCATGTATGGATGTGAGATTTGGACCATAAAGAAAGCTGAGCACTGAAGAATTAATGCTTTTGAACTGTGGTGTTTGAGAAGACTCTTGTGAGTTCCTTGGACTGCAAGGAGATCCAACCAGTCAATGCTCAGGGAACTCAGTCCTGAATATTCATTGGAAGGACTGATAATGAAGCTTAAGCTCCAGTACTTTGCCCACTGATGCGAAGAACTGACTCATTAGAAAAGACCCTGATACTGGGAAAGATTGACAGCATGAGGAGAAGGGGACAACAGAGAGGCTGAGCTGGATGGATGGTATCACTAACTCTCTGGATATGAATTTGAGCAAGCTGTGAAAGTTGGTGATGTACAGGGAACCCTGGTCTGTTGCAATCCAGGAGTTGTAAAGAGTCTGATGTGACTGAGTGACTGAACTGAACTGAAAGCACTACCGTTTATATATATTTACCTTTCCAGTGAGATTTATTCTTTCACTTTTTTTTTTGCTACTAGTTTTTACCTCTTTTTTTCAAATAACATTTCTTATAGTAGAGATGGACTCCTTTAGTTTTGCTTGTCTGAAAGTCTCTTTAACTATTCAGCTCTGAATAACTTTGATGTGTAGAGTATTCTTGGCTAGCAGTTTTTTCTTTTAGCACTTTGAATATTTCATGATACTCCCTTCTCTTTCTACAACGTTTCTCCCGTGAAATCTCCTGACAGTCTTATGGAGTTTCTTTCATATGTATCAAATCGTTTTTCTCTCACTGCTTTTAAGAAACTCTCCTTGTCTTTAACTTTTGACATTTTAATTATAATGTGTCTTGATGAGTATCTCTTTGGGCTTATCTTGATTGGCATTCTCTGATCTTCCTGGATCTGGAAGTCTGTTTCTTTCCCCATTTTTAGGAAAGTTTTCAGCTATTATTTTTTTCAAATATGATTTCTGCCTCTTTCTTGCTCTCTTTTCCTCCTGGGAGTTCTTTAAATTGAGCATTAGTTCATTTGATTTTTTAAATTTTAATTTATTTATTTTAATTGGAGGGTAATTACTTTATAATATGGTATTGGTTTTGCCATACATCAACATCAGTCCACTACGGGTGTACATGTGTTCCCAATCCTGAACCCCCCTCCCACCTCCCTCCCCATACCATCCCTCTGGGTCATCCCAGTAGACCCTTAAGGTATTTCCAAATTTTTTTTCTTCTTTTTTTTTTTTTTTAATATTTATGTCTCATTCGATGAGTTCCAAGTACTTGTCTTTGAGTTCAAGGATTTGTTCTTTTCTCTCATACAGTCTGTTGTTGAACACCTCTAGTTTATTTTTCAGTTCAATTACTATATTCTGCAGCTCTTATACTTCTATTTAGTTTGTTCTTATATTTTTCAGCTCTTTGCTGAGATTCTACTTGTTTTCATCAATTCTTCTCCCCAGTTTGATTAGCCTCTTTATGACTATTACTTTGAACTCCTTATTAGGTAAATTACTTATCTCCATTTTATGAAGGTTTTATTCCCGAGGCTTGATCTTGTTCTTTCATTTGGAGAATAGTCATTTATTTGTTCATTTCTCTTGATTCTCTGAGTTGGTTTTTCCACAGTAGATGAAACTACCACCTCTTTCAGTCTTGAAAGTGTAGCTTTTTCTAGGAGATGAAATTTGTTAATCAATCTTGCCCTAGATTTTGTTTATCTCTCAATACTTTGTGCTTTTCAAATCTGAGAGAGATGGGAATACAGACCACCTGACCTGCCTCTTGAGAAATCTGTATGCAGGTCAGGAAGCAACAGTTAGAACTGGACATGGAACAACAGACTGGTTCCAAATAGGAAAAGGAGTACGTCAAGGCTGTATATTGTCACCCTGGTTATTTAACTTATATGAAGAGTACATCATGGGAAACACTGGACTGGAAGAAACACAAGCTGGAATCAAGATTGCTGGGAGAAATATCAATAACCTCAGATATGTAGATGATGCCACTCTTATGGCAGAAAGTGAAGAGGAGCTAAAAAGCCTCTTGATGAAAGTGAAAGACGAGAGTGAAAAAGTTGGCTTAAAGCTCAACATTCAGAAAACGGAGATCATGGCATCTGGTCCCATCACTTCATGGGAAATAGATGGGGAAACAGTGGAAACAGTGTCAGATAAAAAACAGTGCCAGATATACTTTTGGTGTACAAAATTACTGCAGATGTTGATTGCAGCCATGAAATTAAAAGATGTTTACTCCTTGGAAGAAAAGTTATGACCAACCTAGATGGCATATTCAAAAGCAGAGACATTACTTTGCCAACAAAGGTATGTCTAGTCAAGGCTATGGTTTTCCAGTGGTCATGTATAGATGTGAGAGTTGAACTGTGAAGAAGGCTGAGCGCTGAAGAATTGATGCTTTTGAACTGTCGTGTTGAAAAAGACTCTTGAGAGTCCCTTGGACTGCAAGGAGATCCAACCAATCCATTTTGAAGGAGATCAGCCCTGGAATTTCTTTGGAAGCAATGGTGCTGAAGCTGAAACTCCAGTACTTTGGCCACCTCATGCAAAGAATTGACTCATTGGAAAAAACTTTGATGCTGGGAGGGATTGGGGGCAAGAGGAGAAGGGGACGACCAAGGATGAGATGGCCGAATGGCATCACGGACTCGATGGACATGAGTCTGAGTGAGCTCTGTTAGTTGGTGATGGACAGGGAGGCCTGACGCACTGCGATTCATGGGGTCGCAAAGAGTTGGACACGACCGAGCGACTGAACTGAAATGACTCAGTCTGTTATATTTTTAATAGCTTCCAGTAGTTAATTATATGCCAACACCTGTCAGTGTCTCAGATGAGAGGATCTCAGCATCTAGATTCAGGTTGATTGGATGTCAGACCCTTAGGCAGCAGTTTTTAAATATATGCAAATATATATAGTCCAGTGGGACTGCAAGCATAAGCTCCGCTGGCCACCAAAGCCTGGTAATCTGGAGGTATTCCCTGAGTGGCAATTGTAAAAACTGGAGTGTCAGATGAGTACATAAATTGTTTTCTGGCAGTCATCAATTAGCTGGGGCAAAGTAGAGGGAAAGCACAAAGATGGAGTTCATTGCCCATGCTCCTTGAGAGTGGCTCCATCAGCCACTAGATAAGCAAAGAAGCCTCTTCAGAGAATGACTGGGTGAACGTGCTCTAGTCTGCTGTCTGTACAGTGCTATTAGCCTGCCAAGAACTGTCTCTCTGATTATCATAGTCCTCTGGACTCAGGAATGCAAACATTCCTGGCTACCAGAACCACATGATCAAAGTGTGTTCTCTGAGTAGCAGCCACAAAACCTGGGGCATCATACCTAAAACCAGGGTGTATGATACATGTGTAAATACTTGAAAGACTCTGGATCTCTGGAGTGAAGCAGAGAGAGAATGCAAAAATAGCACCTTCCCTCAAAGTTTCCTGAAAGGATTATAGCCATCCCCCAGGTGTACATTTAATTAGAAGCCTGCTCCAGAGGCCACAGCTGTAATAACTAGCTCATAGGCCTACTTTACAGAAAAATTTGTCTCCTGAGTTTGTTGCCTCTCACTCTACTCTAGATGTGGTAGCTGTGTAAGAACTCTTTCTCTATTGGTTACAGCCTATGAGGCCCACAAGCATAAACCTCATGTCCACCAGGCCCGAGTTATGTGGAGGTATTCCCTGGCAGCAGCCAAGATAGTTGTGGTGCTAGACAAGTGTATAACCTCCTCTCTGGGTAACTGTGTTTGCCAAAGTCCCATAGGACCTTGAACAGAAGCTCTGCTGGCCTCCAGAACCTGTATTCAAGAAATGTCCCCTGGGAAACAGACACAAATATCAGGGCACCAGATATCTGTCCTTCTGGGAGATACTGGCACTCTAACAGCATGGTGAAAGGAAAATGCAATTGCAGCATCCACTGGTCTCTGTCCCCAGTGAATGTTTCCAGCAAGTTCCTTGATGTCTATGTTATATTAAATGCCAACTCCTCTAGCTGAAACTGTAACATTAGCAGGTGAGTTTCCTTCACTTTGGGGCTTCTTTGGTGGCTCACATGGTAAAGAATCTGTCTGCAATGCAGGAGACCCAGGTTCGATCCCTGGATCAGGAAGATCCACTGGAGAAGGAAATGGCTACCCACTCCATTATTCTTTCCTGGGAAATCCCATGGAAAGAGGAGCCTGGCAAGGACAAGTTCATGGAGTTGCAAAGAGTCAGACACAACTGAGTGACTAACATTTTCAACTTCCTTCACTTTAAGTCTGGCTGAGATAAGCTGTCTTTGAAATGGGCCCTGGTGTGGTGAGTCTGATTGTACAGGTGCTTTAAAAGCCATTGTCAGATTATTTCATTCTGTGGGTCTCAGGATGAGAGCCCTGTCAGTTTTCAAAGTTATATATTTTGGGAGCTTGTCTTTCAGGTGGAGGTCTTAAAAGTTGAAATACCCAATGTGGCATTTAAACCTTCACTCTTCATGGAGAAACTCAGCAGGTCACAATGTCAGGGGTAGGGTTTATGGAGAGACAGCTCTCCTAGCTGCTTCAGTGTCTTTTTTTTTTTCTCATTTGCCCTGTGTAATCAATCAGCCATTAGGTTCTTTTAAGAGAAAACCATTACATATGTCGCTCTAGACATATATTCCCTGGGAGGAAGTGAGCTCAGGATCAGCCTATGTTGCCATGTTGAAGTTTTCTTGACTACTAACAGTAAGAACAATTTGTATGTAAAAAAAGCATAAGTACTCATTGTCTTTCAAATACTATATATTTCTTTTCACTAAAGCAAAATATTTTTTCTCTGCAATATATTTGTGCCTGAATTTAAATGTTTAGCTACTAGCTATGAACATTATTTGCCTTCCTTTCTGGGGTTTTATTACCTTTTACTGAAGCAAAACAGATTATTCAGTTTGTCTGATATTAAAATATGTAAATAAATGAGAAAATTGGGAGAAGCTTAGAAGTAAAAATTTAGGAAAATCATTAAACTAAAAAAATCATTTTAAATATTTCTTCAAATGCTTAGGCCCCTAACAAAACCGGCCCACTATTTTCTTCAATGTCTCTTACCCATCTATATGAAATGTTTCAGTTCAAAAGGAGCCTTCATTGTCACATATATAATCATGTGATCTAATATATATTATTATATGTTATATAATATATATATACATAGAGTAAATAATATACTAACATGTATACTAATGTAAATGTCTTAAGTTAGGAAAACAGATATTTTTAATCAAATTGATATTTTAGTGAAGTTTTCTGTATATACCTTCTCTATACTCTGTTTTCTTGTATTGCTTACTATTATTATGAGGTCATGTAGTTGAAAAATAAAAGAGAAACAAATACATGTGTGTATACATATAATGCATAAAAACAAATATACTAGTAACATAATAACCAATCACCTATGATAGTAAATTTAATTGTTTAAACAAAAAATTTGACTAATAAAGGTAATTATATTTATTTTCACAGTGTTGGTTACAGTAAAGGCAATCAATCCTGCCTTTCCTTCTGCCAGAGTTCAGATATCTCTTCATCTTTTGGTAAGTCAAATTTTTTTCTGAAAGGAATCAAAGTCTTCTAGGTGGTAGTCATGTGTTTTGTTTTGTTTTGTTTTTTTCCAAAATTATCTTTTCTAAGAATGGATTGACAAATAAGAGATTATAATAATGACTCTTGTTAATATAAACCAATCATGAAAGATTGGGGGTAAAAAAAAAGTTTATTTCAGGAGCATTGTGAGTTAGTTTCTATCCTCACAAAGCTTACAGGCACACATGTAACAGAACTTAAAAATAAGTAAACGTCTTTGTAAAAAATCAAAGTAAATATTTTGACTTTAAAGATATTTCCTATTTTATAATGAACACATTTAGTTGTTTATTAACCTAAATGAAATTAAAAGATGCTTACTCCTTGGAAGAAAAGTTATGACCAACCTAGATAGCATATTAAAAAGCAGAGACATTACTTTGCCAACAAAGTTGCGTCTAGTCAAGGCTATGGTTTTTCCAGTGATCATGTATGGATGTGAGAGTTGGACTGTGAAGAAAGATGAGCGATGAAGAATTGATGCTTTTGAACTGTGGTGTTCGAGAAGACTCTTGAGAGCCCCTTGGACTGCAAGGAGATCCAATCAGTACATTCTAAATGAGATCAGTCCTGGGATTTCTTTGGAAGGAATGATGCTAAAGCTGAAACTCCAGTACCTTGGCCACCTCATGAGAAGAGGTGACTCATTGGAAAAGACTTTGATGCTGGGAGGGATTGGGGGCAGGAGGTAAAGGGGACGACAGAGGATGAGATAGCTGGGTGGCATCACTGACTCGATGGACGTGAGTCTGAGTGAACTCTGGCAGTTGGTGATGGACAGGGAGGCCTGGCGTGCTGCAGATCATGGGGTCGCAAAGAGTCGTACATGACTGAGTGACTGAACTGAACTGATTCTTATATATGATATGCATATTCTATATTCTGTTCTGGATAATTTTAGAAATGATCATTTTAATATCTGGTTTAATAATAGGTTTCTTAACCTTGGGACTGGTGACATTTTACATTGGATGATTGTTGTGGGGAGCTGTCTCATGCATTATAGATATTTAACCACATCTCTGGCTTCTACCTCCTAGATGCCAGTGGCATTTCTCTCACTTATGGCATCTAAACATGTCTCCAGACATTGCCAAATTTTCCTTGAGGAGCAAAGTTTCACTCATTGAGAATATTTTGTCTGCAGAATTTTTATGAATGAATTCATAATATATTAAATGTGATCATGTTCACATTTCTTTGAGTGTTATTTTAGTTATCAGAGTAGTCTGAGAGTTGTCTATCAGGGGTGAGGGTCTAGATAGATCTATTGCTGAAGACAGAGCCTGAAGAAATATCTATTTCAGCCTCCTTGAAAGCCAGGGAATGATTTTGATGCTGGGCACAGGAGGAACTCATCCCAGGATGATCACCTTAATATGGAAGACACCATGATATGGTAGACAGTGAAGTGAATAGTAGCTCTAGGTGAAAATAGTAAATACTATACTTAATATAAGATTGTCTTATTGAAATTTTTTATCAAATATTATATCAAAATTTCTTACAAGTAATAAAATTAAAAACAATCAACTTAAAAATGTAATAACCAGTTAAATCTATAACAACAGATCTTGATAAGCTGCATAACTCCTTTTTGCTGTCTGTTAAAAGATATTTGTTGCTGACTTTGATTTATATTTTTCACTTTGTTAATTAAAAATGTTGAATCAAAAGCTGCCTAAAAGTTGAATCAAAGTGAACTCATGTTACTTAGAAATATGTGAGAAGTTTCTTACATTAATATTAATTTCAGCATATTAATCAAGCATCAAAAGAATGTTTTATAACTACTATCTATATGTTCAAAACTATAATATGGTTTAAATTCCCTGTATAAGAAAATATTCTCAACTGTATTTTCTTTTTTTTTTCTCTATCATCTTTTTATAAGTATGGCTTGATAGCAGGTGGCCCAATCTCCTCATTGGCATTTGGTGACAAGAAATGGGGAATTTTAAGGGTTATTGAACACCATGGGGAAATTTTCATCCTGGAACATGGATAATTAGCACGTAGAGTCATTAATTTTAATAGGGGTTATGTGGCTAGTCTGGAAATGTTCAGTGTATCAACCTAAAGTTACTTAGTACAGGTGTTTAATTGTTGATGGAATTAAAATCAAAGCTGACTTAATTAAAATATTAAAGAACAAAACTTAACAATTGCTTGCAAAGGAAGGAAGGTATAGAAAATAAACGTTTACATTTGGCACAGATGAAATAATTTTATTAAAAGAACAAGAAGAATCTATCCAATAAATCTTAGCTTCATCTAATGTATTGAATTTGAACATAGATAAAGATCTTTAGTTCTTTTTAATAAAACAGAAAAACTTAAAAACTATATTATTTATTATCTTGAAACGATTCAATACTTTATTAATTTTTTATTTTTGTGAATTTCACAGAGTAATGACAGAGTCTTTCCAAATCTTTTTCATATAATTAAACATTAAACTTTCTTAATTAATATGTTCTTATTAAAATGTAACCAATACACCTAGGGATGAGCTTCAGTGAGAGCCAGATACACAGCTTCTTAGAATGTTTAAGTTGTGTTTATAGAATTGTTGTTAAGAAAAAATTCTTAAGTCAATATGCACATATCAACAGGTAAACTATTATTACATTTGGTTTCTCTAGATAGAACTTTTTTCAGTGGCCATTTTGCAATTTGTTACTTAGATACCTTAAAAGTAGATAACATTTCTGAATGCATTGCCTATATTATCATAAGATAACAATTGCTGAAGCTTTGCTTTTAGAATATTACAGTTTATTTCACTATTGTGTGTTTCTTGATTTTCTGGAAAATTATATCCACAACTGATTTTCTAACAATAAGAATAATCACATCACTATATATTCAGTATTTTTTAAGAGGACAGATGTGGATTATGTGATTTATAGGCTATACAGTATGTCAAGGCTATATATTGTCACCCTGCTTATTTAACTTATATGTAGAGTACATCATGAGAAACACGGGGCTGGAAGAAGCACAAGCTGGAATCAAGAGTGCAGAGAGAAATATCAATAACCTTAGAATGCAGATGACACCACACTTATGGCAGAAAGTGAAGAGGAACTAAAAAGCCTCTTGATGAACGTGAAAGAGGAGAGTGAAAAGTTGGCTTAAAGCTCAACATTCAGAAAACAAAGATCATGGCATCTGGTGCCATCACTTCATGGGAAATAGATGGGGAAACAGTGGAAACAGTGTCAGACTATTTTTTTTTTTGTTTGTTTTTATCTCCAAAATCACTGCAGATGGTGATTGCAGCCATGAAATTAAAAGATGCTTACCCCTTGGAAGGAAAGTTATGACCAACCTAGATAGCATATTCAAAAGCAGAGACATCACTTTGCCAACAAAGGTCCGTCTAGTCAAGGCTATGGTTTTTCCAGTAGTCATGTATGGATATGAGAGTTGGACTGTAAAGAAAGCTGAGCGCCAAAGAATTGATGCTTTTGAACTGTGGTGTTGGAGAAGACTCTTGAGAGTCCCTTGGCCTGCAAGGAGATCCCACCAGTCCATTCTAAAGGAGATTATTCCTGGGTGTTTATTGGAAGGACTGATGCTGAAGTTGAAACTCCAGTACTTTAGCCACCTCATGTAAAGAGCTGACTCATTGGAAAAGACCCTGATGCTGGGAGGGATTGCGGGCAGGAGGAGAAGGGGGCAATAGAGTATGAGATTGCTGGATGGCATCACTGACTCGATGCCCAGGAGTTTGGGTAACTCCGGGAGTTGGTGATGGACAGGGAGGCCTGGCATCCTGTGATTCACGGGGTCACAAAGAATTGGACATGACTGAGCAACCAAACTGAACTGAGCTGAACAGACTTCATTGGTTATGTGTGATTCCAGTTGGTGGGACAAAGCTAATCTAGTTATTCATTCAGATGCCTGCACTCTGAAAATCCCTGTAAGTATGTATCAAGTAAGAAATATCTTCTGTAGGCTGATAACTTATGGAATGTTGAATACTTACATGTCCTCTTACACGTTTTACATAATTTTAAACTCTCTTAACCTCTGTATACTAGTCTATAATATAGCAGTAATACTATTTAAAATAGTAGCAGTATTCAGGATAAAGGGAAATGAAGGATGAACTGTGTCTGCCATTTAAACCAAATTAGTAAATGCTGGACCCTCTTTCCCTTTTCCTCATACTTCAGCATAAGAATAACTGGGATGAAATAAAGAGCTAATGAACATACACACTTTAGTGTCCCAAATCCAGAGATCTGACTTGTCAGGTTAGGGATGATGCATATGGTGTCTGGACCATAGATTGAGAAATTTTACCTTGAAAGTGAAATGTTTATATTTAAAGACAGAGTAGATGACTAGTGTTGCATAGGCATTGTGTAGGTATGCAAAAGTTCAATGCTCTGTCTATCCTACTAATAGCAAATTTTGTTGTGATTGTTAAGGTGCTCAGTCGTGTCGAACTCTTTGTGACCCTGTGGACTGCAGCATGTCAGGCTTTCTGGTCCTTCGCTATCTCCCAGAGTTTGCTCAAACTCATGTTCATTGAATTAGTGATGCCATGCCACCATCTCATCTTCTGTTGCTGCCTTCTCCTCCTGCCCTCAGTCATTCCCAGCATCAGGGTCTTTTCCAGTGGGTTGGCTCTTTGCATCACGTGACCAAAATATTGGAACTTCAGCTTCAGTGTCAGTCTTTCCAATGAATATTCAGAAATTATTTCCTTTAGGATTGACTGATTTGATCTCCTTGCTGTCCAAGGGACTCTCAAGAGTCTTCTCCAGCACCACAGTTTGAAAACATCAATTCTTGCATGCTCAGCCTTCTTTACGGTCCAATTCTCACATCCATAAATGATATTTTAAAAATTCACTTTATAAGGATCTATTGTTATCCTTAATACTCTAAACTTTGCCCTTATTTTGCTATGTGAGTATGTTTTTTTTTTGTTTGTTTTTTTTTTTTTCTTTATACATTTGTTTCTAACATCATTTTTTGGGTTAATCAGACAAAACCAAATCAACTTTGCACAGAAACATGTATCTCAAAGACATTATTTTTTCAAATTTAACTACATTTTGGAAAAGACTAAATTATTTTTCTGTACTTTTCATATATAGCAACATCCCAAAGTTTGTTTTTCAAACATATATCCAAAATATAAGTAAATGAAATATATTCTATGCTCCTTAAAATTAATTTTTGTTGTTCAAAGAAACAGTTTAGGCAAAAAAACTCTCTACTAGAAATTATTAAGTCATAGGATAAATATTTAGGTCACAGAATAACTATGTTGTTTATGAAAACACAAACACATACTGAAAGGGTAAATAATTATCCAGATATATTTTATAGAAATATTCCTCTTATTATATTATTTTAAAAACTCTTTCCACTAATTTACACTACTGTTTTTATTTTTTCACATTGCAAATGAAAATCTCTTTTGTATAAAAATTATGTTTTATGTGCTGTCTTTAGTATTAATTTAATGGAAATATCAAGAATAATAAATTCAATAACATATAGTCTCTTAGTAGTAAGATTTTACAGGTGAATTAATGAAATTTGTAAATCAAATTTTGTTCATTTATTTTTAATTTTTATAAATACCATACCACTCTGAATATATGAATTATGTTTTCTTGCCTTCTCAAATTATTAGTAACTCAAGTCATTCATGATCCTTGGCATTAAACATCTGCACTATTTCTCATTGGAACATTTTGCAAAACAACTTTGAACCTACCTGAGTACTCAAAAGTATGGTTCATATCAAAAGAGAATTAGAAGAATTTAGAAAGATGGTAATGATAACCCTGTATTCGAGACAGCAAAAGAGACAAAGATGTATAGAACGGACTTTTGGATTCTGAGGGAGAGGGAGAGGGTGGAATGATTTCGGAGAATGACCTTGAAACATGTATACTATCATGTAAGAAATGAAGTGCCAGTCTATGTTCGATACAGCATACAAGGATGCTTGGGGCTGGTGCATGGGGATGATCCAGAGAGATGATATGGGGTGGGAGGCGGGAGGGGGGGTTCAGGACTGGGAACTCATGTACACCCATGGTGGATTCATGTCAATGTATGGTAAAAACCAATACAGCATTGTAAAGTAAAATAAAGTAAAAATAAAAATTAAAAAAAAAAGAGAATTAGCGAAGTTTAAGTGTTTGACACATAATTAATGATGTTTTTAAAAAATGACTTAGAAGTACCCTTTTATTTTGAAGTAGTACTTTGCCGACTAAGGTCCATCTAGTTAAGGCTATGGTTTTTCCTGTGGTCATGTATGGATGTGAGAGTTGGACTGTGAAGAAGGCTGAGCAACGAAGAATTGATGCTTTTGAACAGTGCTGTTGGAGAAGACTCTTGAGAGTCCCTTAAACTTCAAGGAGATCCAACCAGTCCATTCTGAAGGAGATCAACCCTGGGATTTCTTTGGAAAGAATGATGCTAAAGCTGAAGCTCCAGTACTTTGGCCACCTCATGCGAAGAGTTGACTCATTGGAAAAGACTCTGATGCTGGGAGGGATTGGGGGCAGGAGGAGAAAGGGATGGCCAAGGATGAGATGGCTGGATGGCATCACGGACTCGATGGAAGTGAGTCTGAGTGAACTGCGGGAGATGGTGATGGACAGGGAGGCCTGGCGTGCTGCGATTCATGGGGTCACAAAGAGTTGGACACGACTGAGAGAATGAACGGAACTGAACTGATTGCATTCATTTCCACAGAGTATCAATAATTTTATACTCTACCTATACACATGTTTAGTTCATGTTGAGGATGCATATGTGCATGCACATATATGTGTATTGTGTGTTACTTTATTTCTCATATATTATTAAATAATTCAGGCTCCTTGAAGCAAAATATTCTCAAAGCAAGGAAAAGTATTTTTTAACTATGTATTATACCACAGTATTTGAGTCTGAGTGAACTCCGGGAGTTGGTGATGGACAGGGAGGCCTTGCGTGCTGTGATTCATGGGGTCGCAAAGAGTCAGACACGACTGAGCGACTGAAATGAACTGAACTGAACTGATATAATGTATCTTTTAATGAAAGTCAGATGTATCTACAAACTACATTTATGTAGATTCTCGGATTAGCCTCTTACTGATAAGAAATATGTTTATTATTTTTTTTTTAAACTTAATCTCACTTAAATGTTGACTATTCCCTAAATTGTTGTGTGTTCCTATTGCATGGTAAGAGAACTAATGGTCACTGTCTACTAGTTACCATGTGAATTATTCTCTACTGCATTCAATTTATAAGAGCATAAGAAGCATTTTCTACTTTGACTATAAAAAAAAAAATTTTGCAGTATTCTTACTTTTTTTTTTTTTTTACACTGGTTTCAGATTTGCTGAAATAATGTGTGTATTTAGACAAGAACAAAAATTAAATGTGTGTTTATCCATCAGTCTATTAATTCCACTCAGAAAGTGTCCTGCAGAGCCTTAATCACTCATTTAGAGTCAAGTGTTTCTACTGGCTGAGATTGTTCCTTAAATTTCTTTTTCTCTCCCTGTAAGACAGTTAGGATAAAGGAATCTTTGGGATCCTTTGACACCATGAGGAATTAAAGTGTATTTTATAGTTATCTTTTTCTTTTAAATGTGAGTATACATCTCTTTTTCTCAATCTACTTTAAAAAAAAAAAAAAAAACAGAAACAAAAAACAAAATGGCATTCCTGTTTTCATTAACTCTTTTACCTAAGTCTCTTAAAGCAATTTTGTTTTCTTTGTTCCTGCTTCAGAGGCTGAGTTCAGGTGTTCATTGGAGTACATTTATTGCTAGAAAATGAACTCAAATTTAAAAGAATATGATTGATGATCCTTTTTAAAACTTTAATTATTTGCTTCAGAGACGTTATTTACCTATTATAAAATTCACTCTTTTAAGGTGTAAAATTCAGTGGGTTTTAGTATATTTACCGAATGTGCATACATAACTATTATATAATATACAGCACTATTATCACTCCAAAAAGAATCCCTGTACCCATCAGCAGTCACCTTCCAATTTTATTTCCTCTAGCCCTTCAGTTCATCTCAGTTCAGTTGAGTCACTCAGTCATGTCCAACTCTTTGCGACCCCATGAACCCCAGGCATGCCAGGCCTCCCTGTCCATCATCAATTCCCAGAGTTCACCCAAACACATGTCCATCGAATCGGTGGTGTCATCCAACCATCTCATCCTCTGTCATTCCCTTCTTCTCCTGCTCTCAATCTTTCACAGCATCAGGGTCTTTTCAAATGAGTCAGCTTTTCACATCAGGTGGCCAAAGTATTGGAGTTTCAGCTTCAACATCAGTCCTTCCAAAGAACACCCAGCACTGATCTCTCTTAGAATGGACTTAGATCTCCTTGCCGTCTAAGGGACTGTCAAGAGTCTTCTCCAACACCACAGTTCCAAAGCATCAATTCTTCTCCCCTCAGCTATTTTATAGTCCAACTCTGACATCCATACATGAGTACTGGAAAAACCATAGCCTTGACTAGATGTATCTTTGTTAACAAAGTAATGTCTCTGCTTTTAATACGCTGTCTATGTTGGTCATAACTTTCCTTCCAAGGAGTAAGTGCCTTTTGATTTCATGACTGCAATCACCATCTGCAGTGATTGGAACCCCAAAAAATAAAGTCTGACACTGTTTCCACTGTTTCCCCATCTATTTGACATGAAGTGATAGGACCAGGTGCCACGATCTTAGTTTTCTGAATGTTGAGCTTTTAGACAACTTTTTCATTCTCCTAGACCTTGGCAACTACTAACTTACTTTCTGTCTCTATGGATTTGCCTGTTCTGAATCTTTTATACAATTTCGTTCATATAATATATGACATCTGTGCCTGAATTCTTAAACCTTTGATATATTATAGCCTGGATCAATGCTTCATTATTCAATGATACATTCCATTTACTTATGAATACCAAATTTTATTAACCATTGATAAACATGTAGATTAGATCCATGTTTTGGATTTTTAAATAATGATGCTGTGAACATCCATATACTAATTTTACATGGATCTGTGTTTTCAATCCTCTTTCATATTCATCTAGGAGAAGGATTGCTGGATGATGTGTTAGTTGAATGTTTAATTTTGGTGTATTTGCCAACCATTTTTCAAAGCAGTTGTATCATTTTACCACCCTGCTGTCAATCTATGAAAGTTCTACTTTCTTTTCACCCGTTCTCGTACTTTTCATTTTCTGTCTTTTTGATCAGAGACATCCTAGTGGGTGTGAATTGATATTTCATTGTGGTTTTGATTTGTATTTCCGGAGTGACTAATGATATTGAACATCTTTTCTTCTTCTTACAGGATATTTATACGTGTTCTCTGGAAAAATTTTGATTAAAAATCTTTGCTCATATTTCCCATTGCTCCCTTTTTAAATTGGGCTTTTTGTCATGTATGGTTGAATTATGAGTATTTAACATTTTTAAAAAAATTACTCAATTTTTAAAGGTTACTTTCCATTTGCAGTTATGACACAATACTGGCTATATTCCCTGTGTTGTACAATACATCTTGAGCCTATCTTATACCAAATAGTTTGTTCCTTTCCACTTCCCCACTCCCTGCCTCTCTCCACTGGTAACCACTAGTTTGTTCTCTGTCTCTGTGACTGTTTCTTTTTTGTTATATTCATTAGTTTATTGTATTTTTAAAATTTCACAGTAAGTGATAACATATAGTATTTTTCTTTCTCTTACTTATTTCCCTTAGCATAATGCCTTCCAAATCCATCCATTGCTGCAAGGGTCAGAATTTAATTCTTTTTTATGGCTGATTATTATTCCATTGTATATGTACACCAACATCTTCTTCATTCATTGTCAATGGATGCTTAAGTTATTACCTTTTCTTGGCAATTCTGAATAATGCTGCTATGAACATTGAGGTGGAGGTATAGTGTTTATGGGTTTTTGGTTTTTTTTTTTTTTTTTTTGCATATATACTCAGGAGTAGAATTGCCTCATCATATGGTAGTTCTGTTAGTTTTTTGAGAAAATTTTGTACCATTTTCTGCAGTGGCTAACTCAATTTATTTTCCCACCAGTAATGTACAAGGGTTCCCTTTTCTACACATCCTTGTCAGCAATTTTTAGTGTGTTCTTTTTAATGACAACCATTCTGACATGTGTGAGTTTATATCTCATTGTGGTTTTGATTTGCATTTCCCTGACAATTAGTTATGGAGAGCTTTTTTTCATGTGCCTGTTGGCCATCTGCATTTCCTCTTTGGAAAAATGTCTATTCAGTTAATTTACCCAATTTTTAATTAGATTTTTAAAATATTGAATTGTGTGAGCTGCTTATAAATGTTGGATATTAAGCCTCTATTAGTTATATCATTTGCAAGGTGTTTTTTTTTTTTTTCCCCATTCAGTAGGTTGCCTTTTTGTTTATGGTTTCCTTTGCTATTCAAAAACCCTTTTAAATTTAATTAGGGTTCATTTCTTTGTTATTGCTTTTATTTTCTTTACTTTTGTAGATGGACCAAAATAGCTATTGATGTGATTTATGTCAAAGTATGTTCTGCCTATGTTTTCCCTTAGGAGTTCTATAGAATCTGGTCTTATGTTTAGTTTTTTAATCCATTTTGAGTTTATTTTTTCTAAATGGTATTAGAGAATATTGTAATTTCATTATTTTACATGTTACTATCTAGTTTTCCTAGCATTATTCATCGAAGACTCTCTTCTCCATTGTATATTCTTGCTCCCTTTGTTGTAGATTAACTGACCACAAGTGAACGTATTTATCTCTGGGCTCTTGGTCTTGTTATGTTGACCTATGTCTCTATTTTTGTGTCAGTACCTCACTGTTTTGGTTACTTTAGCTTTGTAAGATAGTCTGAGGCCAGGGAACTTAATTCCTCCAGTTGCATTATCCTTTCTCAAGATTGTTTTGGCTCTTTAGGGTTTTTCATGTTCACATATGAGTTTAATAATTTTTACTTCTAGTTCTATGAAAAATCCCATAGGTGGGTTTTTTTTTTTTTTTCTAATTTAAATTTTTATTTTTACTTGTTTTACTTTACAATACTGTGTTGGTTTTGCCATACATTGACATGAATCTGCCGCGGGTGTACATGAGTTCCCAAACATGAACCCCTCTCCCACCTCTCACCCCATATCATCTCTCTGGATCCCATTGGTGTCTTGATAGGAATTGCATTGAATCTGTAGATTGCTTTGAATAGTATGGACATTTTCACAATATTGATTCTTCCAATCCAAGAATATACATTTTGCCATTTGTTTGTGTCGTTTTCAGTTTACTTCATAAGAAAGTTATAGCTTTTGGAATTCAAGTAATTTGCACCCTTAGGTATGTTTATTCTTAGATATTTTATTCTTTTTGATGCAATTATAAATGGGATTGTTCCCTAATTTCTCTTCTGATACTTCATTGTTAGTGTATAGAAATGCAACAGATTTGTGTGTGTTAATTTTGTATCCTGCAACTTTACCAAATGCATTAATGAGCTCTAATAGTTTTCTGATGGCCTTTTTAGAATTTTCTATTTATAGTAGCAAGCAATCTGTAAACAGTGACACTTTTACTTCTTCCTTTCCAATTGGATACCTTTTATTTTTATTTCTCGTCCCTGATTGATGTGGCTAAGATTTCAAAAACTATGTTGAATAAAAGTGGCAAGAATGGGCATCCTTGTCTTGTTGCTGACATTAGGAAAAAATGCATTTAGCTGTTCACAATTGAGTATGATGTTATCAGTGGTTTGTCATATATGGTTTTGTTATGCTGAGGTATGTTCCTCTATGCTCACTTTCTGGAGGGTTTTTATCAACATTAAACAAATGTTGATACAGTTCACACATTTTATTAAAGCTTTTTCTGCATATGTGGAAATCACTTTATTCCTCAATTTGCAGTGTATTATATGGATTGATTTGAGAAATCATTGCATCCATGGGATAAACCCCACTTTATCATGGTGTATGATCTTTTAAATGTATTGTTAGATTTGATTTGCAAGTATTATTCTTGGTGTTTTTAAAAATAATTGAAAGAGACACATGTACCCCAATGTTCATTGCAGCACTGTTTATAATAGCCAGGACATGGAAACAACCTAGATGTCCATCAGCAGATGAATGGATAAGAAAGCTGTGGTACATATACACAATGGAGTATTACTCAGCCGTTAAAAGAATTCATTTGAATCAGTTCTGATGAGATGGATGAAACTGGAGCCGATTATACAGAGTGAAGTAAGCCAGAAAGACAAACACCAATACAGTATACTAACACATATATATGGAATTTAGGAAGATGGCAATGACGACCCTGTATGCAAGACAGGGAAAGAGACACAGATGTGTATAACGGACTTTTGGACTCAGAGGGAGAGGGAGAGGGTGGGATGATTTGGGAGAATGACATTCTAACATGTATACTATCATGTGAATTGAATCGCCAATCTATGTCTGACGCAGGATGCAGCATGCTTGGGGCTGGTGCATGGGGATGACCCAGAAAGATGTTATGGGGAGGGAGGTGGGAGGGGGTTCATGTTTGGGAATGCATGTAAGAATTAAAGATTTTAAAATTTTAAAAATAAAAAAATAAAAAAAATATATATATTCTAGATTATAGATTCTTTCCATATAGGTTACTCATATATTATATATATATATACACACACACATTTCTTTCTGTAGGTTTTCTTTTCACTTTTTAGATAGAGCACCTTGAAGTACAAAGTTTTTAATTTCAATGAAGTCCAGTTTAACTCTTGTTGCTTGTACTTAAAGTATCATATCTAAAAAATCATTGCCTAATCCAAAGAAGATTTATACAAATGTGTTTTTTTTTTAATTTTGACTTCTTACATTGAAATATTTTATCTAATTTTAGTTAATTTTGTATACGTTGTCTGATAAGAGTCCAGTTGTATTCTTTTCCCTGCGGATATCCAGTTATCTCAGCACCATTTGTTGAAAAGGCTATTCTTTCCTCTATTTTTAAAATTTCTGTTCCATATATTGGACCATCTCAGTTCCTCTCTCTTAACTTAGCCAATGCATTTTTCTGCCAGCTAAAATAATCTCTTGAGCCTTTCTGAATTTTTTACATTAAGCATTGTATTATACTTTCTGACTCCATGATTTTTATTTTTCTATGATTTCTATTTCTTTGCCAATATTCTATCTTTAGTGAGACATAATTTGTATACTTTCATGTAGTTATTTAAGCATGTTTTCTTTTATATCATTGAAAAAAATTTAAATGGTTGATTTTGTAATTTTTGCCTAATAAGGATAAGCTGTATCCTCAATAACTTTTTTTTTTTTTTATCTGCTTTCTTTTCTGTATGGGCCATACTTTCTAATTTCCTTTATGTCTCAATTTTTAATGAGCACTTGAAATTTTATATAATATAATCTGATGACTCTGGAAAACAGATTCCATCCTATGTTTTGTTATTTCTGTTTTAGTTGTTACTGTAGTTATTAACTCAGTTTGTCTAGTACCTTTTCTGAACGAATTCCATCAAACCTGCATTCTTTAATGTTTCAGTCAAGTGAAGTTTCTATTCTGTTAACTTAGTGGCCAGCTAAGACAGATATTTCCTTTTCTGCTCCAGCATGTCTTTCAGCCTTTCAAAGAGATCTGTGTGTGTGTGTTGAAACATATCTTTAACAGCTAGCCAAGTTGAATAGTCTTTCTCTTCTAATCCAAATTTAACCATTTATCTTTAATAAATTTCTTCTAACTTCCTAAATTTTGCAACCCTTTAGTCATTTTCTAGTATGAGTCTAAAGCTTTGCCATTTTAGCCTTCAATTTCTTTGTGTACAAAGCCTCAAGTTCATTTAGTGGTGAGAATTTAGGGTCTTTTCATGTCTTTTCTTAACATGAATGCATCTGTCCAATATGCACTCACCGTTATATGTAAGTTGGAGAAGGAAATGGCAATCCACTCCAGTGTCCTTGCCTGGAGAATCCCACGGATGGGGGAGCCTGGTGGGCTGCCATCTATGGGTTTGCACAAAGTTGGCCATGACTGAAGTGACTTAGTGGCAGCAGGTTATATGTTAGTATCCCACTACAAGTTCCCAGGAGTATGTATGTCATGGCCCTAGAAATAAGGAAACGCACAGATGGGAAACAAAAATTTAAATGCCTACTGGTTTCCCTGCTGATTCTTGTCAAAAGACTGGTTTATAAATAATCAGCGGAAATTCTTTGTGGCTTCAAAGAGTGACTGTTGCAAGCTAGAAGTTGAATAGAAGTGGAGAAGAATTACGGCACTATATATTAGAGTTCTGAGTTAGCAAGGGATAGAAGTGCTTTAAACATTCAATTTAGATTTCAGACAAGCCACTGCTTAGAAGTGAAGACCATAATTTAGATCATCAGACTAAAGGATAAAAATAAAATAGAACTTCTTTAAAAAAAAGAATAAAATTAACTTGTTAGGAAAAGAAGGATGATAAATAAACTGCCTACCAGAGTAAGACTGAACAGCAGTTAAATAAAGATAATACAGACAAAAAATATGTAAAATAGAATGACTTTATTTCAGTTTGGAATAGGGAAGAACAGTGTAAATGAACAAAATGAATTTTATGTAAATGAATAAAAATGATTTTTTTTTCTACAAATACTGATCAAAAGAAAATACTTCTTTTTGATCATGAAACACAAATTTCTGTATTGTCCCTTGCTCATATCTCACAATATTATCTTCACTAATTTACTTGTGTGTTTGTTTATCATATGTGTGGTATTTTTACTTATCTATATAATCGTAGATGCCCTTGAGTGGAGAATTGTACAGCTAGGTTAATTCGTTTTGAACATTACATAGAGACAGTTTTTGCAGAAAGGCAGTCAGAAACTGGTTTTGGTGAAATGTGGCACTGAGTATTTTATTTTATTTTATTTTTTTCATAAGTTCAGTGGCACACCATTTAAAGTAATTTAGATGTATGTTTTATACGTAGCAAAAGCCTAGGTTATTATAAACCATTCTTAGCTACTAAGAATACATTTTATTTTATGTAGCAAGATATAGAGTTATCTTTGAATAAAAATCTCATCAAGATATAAATTTATCTCCAAAGAAGTATGTAGAGCCATTGTCACTTTAAAAAGTGATTTTAAATTGACTATTAAATTAAGTATATTGATTTAATAAGCTTGGACCTTTTCCATTTTCTCAACTAACAGGGAGACTATAGTCAATTAAAGTTGAGATATTAGGAAATGATATTAAAATTGAACAGAAGGAAGTGAAGCAATATTTGTAAAAAGCAAGCTCTGCATTTCAGCAGCTGCTGAGCATATAACCAACATATAGCTCCAGATAATATTTAACATTTCTAAAGACAAATACCTCCTAAGATAAAGTTATGTGTTTCAGCTCCCATCTGCCCCTCTTCACCTAAAGATAAATATAAATATGCACATATATACATTAGCATATGGAATACACATATGTAGACTTAACATATGAACTGCTAAGTACTGATGAAAAAACTTCCTACCCAAAGTAAAAACCAGTAACTTTGAATAGTTCTGAATGTCCCTCTACAAGTTGATCATTTGTTTTCTTCCTAAGGTTAACCACTCATAATTTTTCTATTAATAATTGTTTTTCATATTAAATATTGTACTGTAGTAGAATTTATTCCTAAACAGTTTTGATAACTTACTCTGCTTTTGATCTTGAGATAACTAGAAACATAATTTGTGCATTTCTCCAAAACTAGATTCCTTTCTTACTCCAAGTAATATATTTCCTGTCAACATTGTTGATACATATATTTCTAGTTCATTTATTTTTCATGGTCATTTTCCCATTGTACTACTGATAGAAACACAATTTTCTTCCTATGTTTTTATTTTTTTTTTTTTTACTATAAAATACTGTCTATAGCAGTCTTATCCAAGTTTTTTAAATTGCATTTTCAAATTGCTTATGAGGGAGTGATTGAAAGTCACTCAGACATGTCCAACTGTTTGTGATCCCATGGACTGTATAGGCCATGGAACTTCCCAGGCCAGAATACTGGAGTGGATAGCCTTTCCCTTCTCCAGGGGATCTTCCTAACCCAGGGATCAAACAAGAGTCTCCTGCATTGCAGGTGGATTCTTTACCAACTGATCTATCAGGGAAGCCAATAGCTCAGTTCCTAGGGTATATGATTCATAGTTACAAAGTGATGCCAACTATTTTGTAAAGTGGTTATATGTATATACACATTCACTCAGATGGTCATTAAAATGAAAATTTTAATAAATAGTGAAATGTTGCATAATAATAAAATGAAAAAATGAAAAACTGTAGAATAGATTTGATGTGAAAAAGAATTCAGTTCAAATGTGAGAAACAGAACTATATTAATGAAAAAGTTCAACATGCCTGTGATAAAATCACAGAAGTACAAATTAGAAAGAATAAAGAAATGTAATATTCAAATATAATATTTGAAAATTACACAAATTGGTATGACATAAATCCTCATATTCAATAGCAGAGTAAATCCTGAAATTTTTGTCTCAGTACAAAATAATATTACATCAAGACATTTCCATATAAATCATAATTTTAAAAAATTATAAAGAATATATATGAGTAACTTAGTTAAAAGGTAGAATAGATTATTGACAATGCCAAAGGTATGATAATGAAAGGAAAAAAGTTTTTATTAATTAGAGAAACTTTTTAAAAAGCTTTTGCTCTGTGAAAGATACTGTTAAAAGATTGAGAAGACAAACCAAATTCTGGGAAAAAATATTTGCAAGTATATCTGATAAGGAAATTGTATATAAAATATACAAAGAATTTTTAAAAACTTAGCAGTAAGAAAAAATCCTGCTGGTTCAAGATATAGAGATTGTGGATCCTGAGCTCATCATTTCCCATGGACACACCAAAATATAACTACTGACTGAGCAACTATCTCTGAGGACAACCTGAAATGCTGCTGCTGTTACTAAGGCCTGTCCCACTCTTTTGGAGCCCAAGGACTGTACTCCCACAGACTCCTCTGTCCCTGGGATTTCCCAGGCAAGAATACTGGAGTGAGTTGCCATTTCCTTCTCTAGGGCATCTTCCTGACCATTCCTAGCAATGTAGAGTCTCCCAAGACTGAATAAGGGAAAAGTAGAACATATGTTTTAAAATCTGAGCTAAAATTTGCATTTGTGAGTTAAGAGGCATGCAGAATAAAGATAGATCATTGTGACATGTTTTATAATATCAGAGAATTTGGTGATGGAATGTCATTTTTAAGTGAAAAAAAAAACACAAAAAACAAAAAACAAGGTGCAGAATATTGTACATATTATAATTCATTTGCATAAGAAGCATGTTTATCACCCTCAAGGAATAGAATGGGAATGAGATAGTTGGAAAGAGATATTGTCTTAATGTTTTGATATACATGTATTACTTTTTAAAATCTTGTATTATAAAAATATACATTATTGATAATGTTTGAGGGCTGAGAAACAACTTTTTCTAACTGGTAGAAAGTAAAGCTTCCAGAATGCACTTTTCTTTCACCCTTAGATTCAGTTAAGTGTTTAGATTTTGAATGACAAAAGATATGTGTAAACTAGGATTTTATTTCCTGAATTTTTTCTCTTAGAGAAAAAAAAAAAAAAAGAAATATTTAAGTGAAATGTACATATGTAAAGCCCTCCCCAGTGATAATCTTAGTAAAGGATGCAAAGTCCTTCAATTCAGTTCAGTTCAGTTCAGTTGCTCAGTCATGTCCAACTCTTTGCGACCAGCAAGCCAGGCCTTCCTGTCCATCACCAACTCCTTGAGTTTACTCAAACTCATGTCCATTGAGTCGGTGATGCCATCCTACCATCCTATCCTCTGTTGTCCCCTTCTCCCACTTTCAATCTTTCCCAGCATCAGGGTCTTTTCCAGTGAGTAAACTCTTCACATCAGATTGCCAGAGTACTGGAGTTTCAGCTTCAGCATCAGTCCTTCCAATGAATATGCAGGACTGATTTACTTTACATTTTATGTCCTTGCTGTCCAAGGGCCTCTCAAGAGTCTTCTCCAGCATCATAAGTTCAAAAGCATCAGTTCTTTTGAAGGACCTAAGCTACTCCATTTTGTAAGGTTCCTGGAAAAGAGCCTTTGGAAATCCCCTGACCTCACCCCACCACCTGCAAACCAATTAGAACCCTTGGCCAGCCCGGGAAATTTGACTCAAGCCCGGGAAAGGAGAACCAATCAGAACTCAACACCTAACCCTTCACCAGAAGGTGACCAATCAGACCCAGAGACTTCCGTTTTTTGAATTTTTCGTGCGATAATACCCTATATAAGCAATGTAACCCAGAGCTCAGGGCTCCTCCCTATAGCTGCTGCAACGGTATCGGTGGGAGCCCCAGCTCGAGCTTACTAATAAAAACTCTCTTGCTTTTGCATCGGATATCGGCTCCCTGGTGGTCACTGGGAGATTTTGGGACTGGGACATAACATTTGGGGGCTCGTCCGGGATCTCCCACCGGCTCCATGGGAAGACCGATCCGGAGAGTCATCTGCAGCCGGTAAGCTTTTTTCTGTCTTTCTTTTCACTCCTGGTAGCGCCTGGTATCTGAGACCGGTATACGACTCAGGCGGACGCACCGGAAAGTCACCGGTGGGGGTCGTTGGGAGACATCCCCGACCCTGGCGTGGGGAGACGGAGTGCCCCTGTTCTCTGTAGACAATAGCGGGTCGCTCCTACTGAACAGCCAGAGGCCGTCGTCGTTCTTTTTTTTTTTGACTTATTTATTTATTTATATATATATATATATATATATATTTGTGGCTATCCAAATTTATTTTATTTTATTTTTTTATATATAGTTTTTTATTTTTTAAATTTTAAAATCTTTAATTCTTACATGCATTCCCAAACATGAACCCCCTTCCCACCTCTCTCCCCACAACATCTCTCTGGGTCATCCCCATGCACCAGCCCCAAGCATGCTGCACCCTGCGTCAGACATAGACTGGCGATTTACCTCCGGACTCCCGGAGGTGTATTTCTCCTGTCTCTCTATCTGTTTGTGTGGCTGTTCATATTGTCTGTGTTAATTTACCAACATCTGACTGATCCAGGGACGATGGGGCAACGCCATTCTATCCCCACACCTCTATCCTTGGTTACTGATAATTTTAAGGAGATCAAGATGCACGCTCATGACCTCAGTGTAGAAATTAAAAGGAATAAATTAATCACTTTTTGCAGTGCAGAATGGCCGACCTTCCATGTAGGCTGGCCCTCAGAAGGCACCTCTGACTTGGGAACTGTACACTGAGTCCGAGATATCTTCTGACCACGGATCGGACACCCTGACCAAGTTCCCTTTGTCAGCACATCTGTCTCCTCAGACAATTCATTTCCGAGTGTTAGACAAGAGCCCAGTTTCTGGCCCTGGAAGGGGTCCCTCTTTCTGCAACAAATGGCAACTCTTCTTCACCGAGACTGACATTCTGAGCACTCAGGGTACTCAGGGGCCAGCATGACTGCCAATGGACCAGACCCAGCAGCCGCAACTGGGACCCTTTTGTCCCTGGTCTCCTCCTGATGCAGACAACTGGCCAGAGTGCCCCGACCAGTAAGGAACAAGATACTTTATTGACCTCTCTCCCCTTCCCTCTCTCTTTCCTCTCCTTAACCCTTCCTATCCTTCCCTGTTTTTCTAGTCCCCCAGTCCTGGACGCAGGAATCTGGTCGAAGGGCCCTCAGCCTGAGCTGAGGATTGGAGACTGATCACCTCCTCTTGGCAGAGAACTCGAATTCTGTTTCTGATTTCTGGTAGGGCCGAGTTCCAGTCCTCCCCTCTCTGGAGGCCCAGGGAAAAGTCCTGTAATGCCTGGGTATCTGTAGGTGGCAGGAGACGTCTGTAAGGCCACCCCTTCTGCCCCTCCTCTCCTGCCTCCTCTCCCTTCTTTTTCAACCTGGCTTCCTTTCCTTCCTTGAAATCTTTGATGTTAGTACTTGGATCTGAAATTCTGTGTCTCTATAGGAGGTTTTCTGAGAGACTGTATTTTTGTATTTAATGGCTTCTCTGGTGGAGCCGAGGTAAAAGCATCTGCCTTCAATATGGGAGACCTGGGTTCGATCCCTGGGTTGAGAAGATCCCCTGGAAAAGGAAATTTTGCTTTGTCTGGCAAACATGTGGTTTAGACCTGCCACCATTTTGTTAAAACTTGATTTTCTTTCCCTGTGCCTTGAGACCAGGGCTCTCAGGAACACTTATCTAGACCATCTCTAACTCCTGACACTGAGGAAAAAAAAAAAAAAAAAAGAATTGAAGCTAGATCTTACACTGTGTCTGTCTAAATATGTCTTGGTGATATTTTTGTATATGAGCTCTATTTATTTGGCTTTAAAAAAGGTAAGCGCTTACAAATCAAGTAATTCTAAATTATTTAACAATAAATTCCAGGTTTATGTGAACTGGGGAATATTCAATGTTAAATACCTGATATTAATGTTTGTTTGTTGACCTATTTAATATAGACATGTCTTAGAGTACTTAACGTTAAGTAAAATATGTTCATTGTACCTAGGTTTAATATGAGTTAAATATTATATCTGTTACAAGTTTGTCAACAAGAAAATTACCTTAAGTAAAAAAAAAAAATAAATAAATAAATAAAAACTTCTAAAAAATGTAAATGAGATATGAACTTTTATATAAACTCTATTAAGAATAATTATTCTTTAAAAATATCCGTCTAAAATAGTCTCTCCAGATTGGTATAACTTAAAATCTGACCAAATGTTCTAAACCCTTTTAATTGATCTCTTTGATAAAAATTCCTAAATAGAACTCTTTTGAAGTTCTTTTGATCTCTAGCTAACTTTGGGGTGTTTCAGAGGGCCCCTGAAACATCCCAAAGAGAGATATTAAACTGTGCTTATTTGGTTGGTTAAATTACATGGAAAAGATTATCAGATGAGTAATAAATCCACTCAGGTTATAATGTATGGTAAAATTACTAATACAGATTTCCTAAAAATTATATGGAGTTTTTAACATTCTGATATGTCCTGGTATTTTAATGGAAAACCTGATAACTTCACAAAAGTTAGCCAAAGGACTGAATAAACCAGTGAATATGCTTATAACTTTTATGGTTTCTATCTGAAAAATTATGGGTTTGAATCTTATGTTTTCAGGGAGTAGGGGAAATCTTCCTCTCAAACTAATTATGACAATACTTTGGTAAAATTAAACATTATAAACAAAACAATTATATTTTCTATCTGACTCCTCCAAAAAATTGGAAGTTCTTAGGTTTCCAGTAAGTTTATCAAATGAGTTAGGAAGGTTATCTCATGGACAAAAAAATCTCAAGAAATTTTTGAGACCTTAAAAGGGAAGAATTCACCTAGATTTGTTAGGCAAAAGCTGTGATAAGCCTTTGTTGTGAGTTTCCCAGCCCTGTTTTATTTTAAAATTTCAGTCTGAGACTCTATAAATGTTTCAGCAAAATAAAAAGCCTATAATCAATTATGGTTATAAAAATCATCAGACCAAAATCAGTGAGAACAGACCTATTTTGCAAATAAACTAGCCTTAATTTGGTTCTATTTAAGAAAAATAAGGGTAACTTTAAGGAGAAAAAGATATTTCAAAATGTTAAATACCAGTTTGTTAATGGAGGTCTGTATCTAGTAAGTCTCATATCTTAGATAATTATTTGCTATTATGTGATGTTAATGTAAAATTTAATTGAATTCTTGAAGAACACCCTAAGTTTGTTTCTGAAGCTTATCTCAGTAATCTATCTTTGGATGAAGTTCAGATCCCTCATGACCTGCAACCAGGACTGGAAAAAGACATAATTTAAGGGGCTGTCTCCAACATGGATGGAAGGACGTTTTTTTATCAGGAGAAACTACACTACACCAGGATGACAAGACGACAGCATCAGAGGTAGATAGCTTCCCCGAGATGCTGGACCTGATTCGTATGATCATTTATGTTTTCTTGACTTCTTAGACCTTCACATATAAGTCAAATGCTTTTCTATCATAGGCCTGATTCTATGCTAGTTTTAAAAATCAATCCAATTATTGGGTTTGTGGCCAATAACCTGTGTCTAGTTCTGGGTTACCTTGGTAAATTTCTCTATTACCAGACTCTAACTGGTTGGCCTTGAGACAATTTGCTTAAAAAAAAAAAAAATTTAAATCATACTAAAGATAATCAGTCTAGTGACACTAGAAAACTGGGCTATGTTCCTTATAGATGGTGCCAATATATAATTTCCCTGGAAGATAAAGATTCTACAGGGCAGACTAAGTCAGATAACCTGAAGATATACTGGGCTACATCTAACGGAAGTTCTTAACATAAGTCTTACTTGTGATTTTACTAATACTGCTGGCTACGTTATTTGTATTTCACCTGTTTTACAAAATTGCTGTTTCTTACAACTGTATGTGTGTGAGGCCTTTAATAGAATAATATATAGTCCCGTATGAAATCAATGATGGTAACAGTGTAACTCTAGATATGGCAAGAAGCAACAAGAGGGACTATTTTCCTGGACCAAAAAGCTAGTAAGACAGGTGGTCCAGAGAATTTTAGATACTGTTTTATGGCCTAGTCCAGTAACAGCACATTGAGTGGCCTGTTTACCTGAGAATGGACACTCTCAGCACCACGGGATAAAATGGTCATGAACTGCCCCCCTCATAATCATGGTCAAGTTTATGAGCAAAAGGGGCTCTGCCAACTGAAGACTGACACTTCGCCATCTGCATCTACAAAGATTAAATCATGGCCGCTGCAACTGCTGACTTTCAATGCCCCTGAAAGGAGTTCAGGGTGAAAATCAGGAATGAGGCACTCTGTGCTCTGAGAAAAACTGGCAGAACAGGCCTTCAGATAGTTAGATCTTTTCAGGAAAAGATTTTATGAGTCCCAATTCTTGCATCTTCTCATACCTAGAGAAACACTGACATCATTAACGGTGAAATCTGCTTTGGCTATTAAGGAAAAGTTTACAATTAAAAGTCAAAATAGAGTAGCTATTGTTCAGGTATCCTGGGAACTAACTAGGTGATGCTACGGGTGTACTTTCAGTTTAGACCTTGTATTGCTAAACCCTTGAGTTTTCTGAGCTGTGTCAGGCTTGGATGCCACCATTTTCAAAACAATGTCTGCTGGAAGGTAGTAACCTTAATTTTTATAAAACTAGGCAACTGGCTACATGGCTACAAGTCTCCCTGAAGTGCCAGGTCCAGACTGGGTTTCAGACCTATTCTTCTAAAAAGAAATGAGATTAGAATTTTAATCATACAAGACTCAGATCTAAAACTTGGAACTCAGAAATACTTCCAATTCACTGTCTATACTCCAAGCTGGGGCAGTCCTATGCCCCATTTTGACAGGAAGTTATCACAGTCATAGTTGCCTATTTCCCTAAAATTAAAAGTGAGCGGGACTCTGTGGGGCTCTGGAGTGCAGATCTGTTCTGTGTTCTCCATTTCTTATCTGTAGGATATAGACTTTGTTCAGCCTCCTTGGCCTTCCCTGAATTCCAAAGCGGGATTCAAACAATTGCTAATCAGAGAAGGGAGGGGATGCAAAAACAGAAACAATCAAAGGTTGGTACAGCCTCCAGACAGAGTCCTGGTTCCTACTCAAAGAAATATGCATAACAATATCTTTGAGCCTCCACCCAGGTGGAAGATGGTAACTTCAGACTGAACACAAGATTCCTGGAGCACAGCTCTGTTGCCTCACCACCAACCCATTAGAAGGGGTCACAAAGCCTGCAACCCTCACCCCAAATGTTGCCTTCTGTTTCCAGGGACCAGAGATGGCCATCCTGTTAGGTCTCCTGTTTGGCCCTTGTCTATTTCATCTCTGAGAGGGGCCAACTAAATTGCTGTTACTACAAGGGTAGAAGCTGGTTTCAGATGCGGAAAACCCCAACTTAGATCAGATAGAGACTTCTGTTCTATTAGGCAGGCATACGTCCATGAACAGCAGGAAGAAGTTACAGAAGAAAGAGACCTCCGCCCCAATTCCCAAAAAATATCTTGAGTATGAAGTCTGTCAGAGGGCCTATGTGCTGCCTTAGGGGAAGAACATTGTTTTTATGTAAATCACTCAGGGGTAGTCAAGGAGTCCCTGGCCAAGATAAGAAAAGGGCAGAGTCAAAAAAAAAAAAAAAAAAAAAAAGAGAGAGAGAGAAATGTTTCAAAATTGGTTTGAATCCTGGTTCAACTCATCCCCCTGGTTCACAACTCTAATATCCTCCTTGGTGGGGCCCCTGATTATCTTGTTACTGCTACTCACCCTCAGGCCATGCTTACTAAACTAACTAGTGGCCTTCATTAAAAACTGCATCAACACGGCACAGCTCATGGTGCTCAGATCCCAATATGTGGCCCTGCCAATGGTCCCCTTAGCAGGAGACAATATAGAGCTGACCCCAGACCCATGATTGGGTCTGTCCTGGATCCTAGAGAAGGGGGAAATGAAGGACCTAAGCTACTCCATTTTGTAAGGTTCCGGGAAAAGAGCCTTTGGAAATCCCCTGACCTCACCCCACCACCTGTGAACCAATCAGAACCCTTGGACAGCCCAGGAAATTTGAGTCAAGCCTGGGAAAGGAGAACCAATCAGAACTCAACACCTAACCCTTCACCAGAAGGTGACCAATCAGACCCGGAGACTCCCATTTTTTGAATTTTTCGTGCGATAATACCCTATATAAGCAATGTAACCCAGAGCTCAGGGCTCCTCCCTATAGCTGCTGCAACGGTATCGGTGGGAGCCCCAGCTCGAGCTTGGTAATAAAAACTCTTTTGCTTTTGCATCGGATATCGGCTCCCTGGTGGTCATTGGGAGATTTCGCGACTTGGGCATAACACTTCAGCACTCAGTTTTCTTTATAGTTCAACTCTAACATCCATACATGACTACTTGAGAAAACAAAGCTTTGACTAGACAGACTTTGTTGACAAAGTAATGTCTTTGCTTTTTAATATGTTGTGTAGGTGGGTCATAACTTTTCTTCCAAAAAGCAAGTGTCTTTTAATTTCATGGCTGTACTCACCATCTGCAATGATTTTGGAGCCCAAAAAATAAAGTCTGTCTCTGTTTCCACTGTTTTCCAATCTATTTGCCATGAAGTGATGGGACCAGGTGCTATGATCTTAGTTTTCTGAATGTTGAGTTTTAAGCCAATGCTTTACTCTCCTTTTTCACTTTCATCAAGATGCTCTTTAGGTCTTCCTTCACTTTCTGCCATATGGGCGGTGTCATCTGCAATTCTGAGGTTATTGATATTTCTCCTGGCATTCTTGATTCCAGCTTGCGCTTCATCCAGGCAAGGGTTTCTCATGATGTGCTCTGCATAGTGTAACACACAGGGATTTCCAGATCTGGACTCAAGTTCACTTGAATGCCACATGCATTACAGTCAAGTTTCACCAGACTATTATTTTCTGCATATTGCACATATATACATATTTCTCTAATTTTAAAAATCTCTTCTCCTTTCCTACGTGCTAAAATGCTAATCAGCTTCTACAGGCTCACTTTCATAATTATTCTGACTCTCTGAACCTTCTGGTAATTGCTCCCTGTCCTGCACATTCACACACTCTATCTTCTATTACAGATAATTGTGCATATATCAGTGTCCAAGATTAGGCTCTATCTTCTTTGAGGGAGACGTTGTATTTTACGTTTTACTGAATCTCCATCTGCTCCTAGAAAAAGATCTTCACATAGAAGGTGTTAGATTGCCTTGAAAGTAATTATGAGATGTCCTTACTTCACTGTATACCACAGAAATGATCTTACAAGAAGGTTGACAATGATAAGTGGTGATGTTCTGAAATTTCTTAGTGCCATATTGTCAAAGATAAAATGAGAGCTATGATCAGCTTTTATGTAGTAATTCAAAGTGTGTTTGAAAATCATCTCCAAATGTGTATAATTTGTGATATAATATCAAAAGTGGTTAACTGGGAACGTAGCCTGTAAAAATGCTTTTAGGTTACACTCTGTTAATAGTTTTTACTCTGTGGTTAGTTGATCAGTTGTGTCTGACTCTTTGCAGCCCCATGGACTGCAGCCAACCAGGCTTCTCTGTCTATGGAGATTCTCCATGCAAGAACACTGGAGTGGGTTGCCATGCCCTCCTCCAGGGAATTTCCCCAGCACAGGGATTAAACCCAGGTCTCCCACGTTGCAGGCAGATTCTTTAACATCTGAGCCACCAGGAAAATACTAAACTAAGCATTTTATTTCATCTATACTGCTGTGTATCATTTCTCACCTTCCTTTGTTTTCTGACACCAAACTTTGGTTACATAACTGTTTTAAATTGTACTATAGAATAAAAATCCCTACACTTTTTTTTGTTTGTTTGTTTTATTGTGTAGGTCAGGAAGGAGGGAAAGACCTGGAGGATAGAGATTGTAGATCAGTGATAGAATCTCTGGTTTAAGTAGAAGGCAAAACCTGGAACAATGGAGTCTACTTACTGGGAGAAAGTGGATAGTCCAAGATTTGGGGTGAGAAATGAAGGGAGTTTCTGATTTAACATGCAAGTTATATGCCTTGTGAATAACTGAAGATGTTTTGTACTCTAAATTGATTTACTAAAAAAGATAACCGATTGAAATTCATTATGTGCCAGGCTTCAATGATATAACAAAAGGCATTCAAAATACTCTTCTTTCATCTCATTATGCATGGTCATACCTACTTTCTTTTTCCAGTTGTCCTTAAAGATGTTAAGAAACTCAGAATATGATAAAAGAACATATGGTCCCATAGTTAAACTGCACTTAGGAGGTGGGTATGGTAAAGAAATGTGAATTGTGTGAATAGTATGAACAGTTAACTACAGTGTCATCATCCTTTTTGGAAAAAAAAAAAAAACTCAAAAGACATGATACAGTGATGCTGAGTTAATAACATCATTTTCATATGAGAGGGGCCACACATATATGATATATCACTTAGTACATAAAGGATTAAGATCTACATTAATAAATATATCAGAAATTACTTATTTTATATATATATATATATTTTCTTTTCTAGAATAAGCATGACATTGTGATTCACAATTCTACTCTTGATTAAGTAGTAGTAAACTAGTAAATTAGTAAACTGCATTTAAGGGCTTCCCAGGTGGTGCTAATGGTAAAGAGCCTGCCTATAAATGTAGGAGATGTAGTAAGAGACATGGTTTGATCTCTGGGTCTGGAAGATCATCTGGAAAAAGGCAAGGCGATCCAGTCCAGTATTCTTGCCTGGAGAATCTCATGGACAGAGGAGCCTTGCAGGTTACAGTCCATAGTGTCACAAAGAGTGAGACACAATTGAAGTGACTTAGTGTACACAAACACACACACACACACACACACACTATACTTATATCTCTTGAACCTCTCTTAATATTACACTTCATGTGTATGTAGATTAGTAATAATAGCAAATATATACTATGATAGTATGAATGAATGAATTTATACTTGTAAGGCAGTTGGCTAAGTGAGATATGGAAATGGTTAACTAACATTGACTATGGAAAAGATAGGACGTATTTAATCAAGATATGAGACTATCATGATTTCACTCTTTAATGTGTTTAAATAATATCTAATTATAGTTTCTTAAAATTAGAGAAATTTAAGGAAAGAAAGAAAAAAATAAATTTAATAGGACATGTATATTCTCCCCAAATTTGCAAATATAAGACATAGAAATAAACAACAACAACAGAAAAATGTAAGGCAATTATAATTAAATTAGTTATTCTTGGTCTTCCCTTGTAGCTCAGCTGGTAAAGAATCGACCTGCAGTGAAGTAGACCCTGGTTCAATTCCTGGGTTGGAAAGATCCCCTGGAGCAAGGATCGGCTATTCACTCCAGTATTCTTGGGCTTCCCTGGTAGCTCAGTAGGTAAATAACCTACTTGCAATGTGGGAGACTTGGGTTCAGTCTCTGGGTTGGGAAGATCCCCTGGAGGAGGGCATGGCAACCCATTCCAGTATTCTTGCCTGGAGAATTCCCATGGAAAGAGGAGCCTGGAAAAAAAGAAATTTAATTTAACATGTATATTCTCCCCGAATTTGCAAACACAAAACATAGAAACATAAAACAAGTAAGGTAATTATAATTAAATTAGTTATTCTTGCTTCCAAAAGTAGAAATACTTATATTGTTCTGTTTTTATAGTCAATTCAATTTCATCTATTTTGAAGATTGACTTTTCTAAGTGAAAATCACATAGAAGGACTTCTTATTGCCAAGAAAAATTAGTTCCCTTTATCACCTACAAAGTAGGAGATAATTTAAAAGTGATCAGGACAAAGCATGTAAGCATTGTATGGCACTTTCATGCTCTCATTTTACATGGCAAGTATTTCTTGTGAAATATGTCGTGTAATCACTGAATCACACAAATCAAGCATAACCTTGCAGTTAAAATATCTACCATTAGAATTGTTTCAAACTTGAATTTAAGTCAGTTAAAATTTCCATTAAGTTGATGTATAAGAATTCTGTATGGAAATAATGATATGTAATCATAAATCATTTTGAAATACCTGAATTAGTCTTATTTCTGAAGTATAATATTTACATACTTCATCATCCACACACTGGAACAAATGTATACTATTTCTAGTGGTTAGTTGATAAAAGACACACTTGCTTATTTGACAAGATTTTATCTTTCCCTTTGTAGTTCTCATTTATCACATGGATGTCTTCATTCATAGGAATTTTCTTTTTTCCCTAAAATAAACCCTACATTTAAAGATATTAATCTCTATCTTTATATAACACCCAATTTTTTTCATGTATTTATGAGAACTGTAATTTTACATAATGTAATTTATATTATCCCTAAAAGATTGTTGAAAGAAGATGCTCTGGAGAAATTGCTCAACCACAAACAAAATCAAATAAGCCACAGATAATTCAGTAACATAAAAGGGAAATATTGCCATTTTATTCTATTTAAGGGTAGCCGAGTTCAAGACAGAATATAATAACAAGTCATGCTTTATTTTTAACTCCTGTCAACTCCTTTCTTGTACTAAGATTCCTCCAACCATACATATTATTGTTGCCTTCTTCCTAGGTGGCTTAGATGGTAAAGCGTCTGCCTGCAATGTGGGAGACCCGGGTTCAATGCCTGGGTCAGGAAAATCCTCTGGAGAAGGAAATGGAAACCCGCTCCAGTACTCTTGACTGGAAAATCTCATGGACGGAGGAGACTTGTATGCTACAGTTCATGGGGTCGCAGAGTCGGACACGACTGAGTGACTTCACTTTCCTTTCCTTTCTTCCTAGGTAACAGTATTATGAGATTGTAATTCTAGAGGAAGACATATCTTTCTATAACTATGTTGATAGGGACTTGGCAAAACTTATGAAAAACATAGTTGACTTGAAAATAGTCAACTTAAAAACCAGAACATTTGTTTCAGATTTCCCCAAAGTTCAGTATCTTTTCTATAAACGATAAATTTCTAAATATAGGGCAGACATTACAGAGCACTCACCGCCAGTGTGTGTCCTTCATAGTGCAACTATAGGGAACTATATCCTGTATTTCATGGTAAGCAATATATAAACATTATTTAACTGATAGAAAGTTCAACATTATTGGCATTTTCTTTGTTATGAACCATTGACATTGTCTTTATAGGTATACACAATTCTACAATAAGGTAAACTATACTCGATACATTATTTGAAACAAACACAACTTGTTAAAATAGATAACCCATTTATTCTGAGAAACCTTACAAAATTTAAATTAACAATCCACTATAGATTTGTAGCTATTATTAAGTGACAGACACCTTTCTTATTTATTGTTCTCACCAACTTGACCCTCTTTGGTTAACATTTGATAAATGCACAAAGAAAACTGTATAACGTTGAGAAGTTGGAATCAGTAGTATGGGATCATAAGGCTTTTCTCTTCTGTCTTTGAAACACTGATGCATTTGCTGAAGCCTATATACACTATGAATTTTTAGTGTTATTTTAGCCAGGAAAGATATGCTTTAAAGACATATCTGAAGTGAAGTGAAGTGAAGTCGCTCAGTCGTGTCCGACTCTTTGCAACCCCATGGACTATAGCCTACCATGCTCCTCTGTCCATGGGATTTCCCAGGCAAGAGTATTGGAGTGGGTTGCCATTTCCTTCTCCAGAGGATCTTCCCAATCCAGGAACTGAACCTGGGTCTCCAGCATTGTAGGCAGACGCTTTACCATCTGAGCCACCAGGGAAGTCCAAAGACATATCTCTTGTGAGTTATTTCTTGGATAAATAATCATAGGGATAGACAAAGTTCTAGAGACTATGGGACAAAATAGGAAATCATTACATTATTCTACTGAAAAGAAACTCTGAAAGCTGAAACAGCTTAACAAGGTCTCTAGTTTTGAGTTCTTCTTCTTCTTTTTTTTTTTTTTGGTACCCAATCCACAGTTGTGTATTCTAGCTATATTGGTCTAGTTTAGTAAAGAGCAAGAGTAGATAACTGATTGGATATTTATATGAAATATAAATGTGCATAATGTGCATGCATGTGTTTGCGTGCCTGTGTATTTGTGTGTGTATTCCTTGACACATGGTACCACTCACTCCAATGTTAGATTTTCGTAAATATATTTTAACTAACATAGTTACATTAACCTTTTAAAAACAACATAAAATTAGCAACTTATAAACTTCAGGAAAGCAAGTCATTTATCTTCTATACAACCTATAAATATTAGGAGGACAGAGAAAAATACACAGCATAACCTGCTAACATTGATTGATGATCCTACTCTTACACAGAAGGCAATTGGATGAAAGATAGAGAGGTAGAGATGGTATATAAGATTCATCTTCGTAATCTATTTTAACATACAGTTTCTTCGTTGATATTTGTAATCTTAATTCCCTTCCCCTCGCTGCAATTTCTTCCATAATTAACAAAACTTTTCAATGGAGGATTAGTATGGAATACAAAATAATGTTCATCCTATCTAGTTCTCTGGAAGCCTACTAGCAATTTCATACATAAATTTCTGTAGTGAGTTAGTGCTTCAAGAAATTCTGTTAAACTCTAGGTCTATTTGAGCAAAAACAATTTGTAATTGTGCAAAACAATTATTTATCACTGAAGTGAACCCTTATGTGAATTTTAAAAATCAATTAAATATATATCTAAATATCTTGAAAATTTAACAGTGGGAACTAAGGTATTATTTCCTAAAAAAGGAAATGTAAGGAAAGATAGAATAGTAAACTATGCATTAGACAAACCCAAACTTAATTGTTTTGTATTTGTTTACCTTTTGTATGTGAAATATTTTTTGTGGAGAAAAAAAGCCTTTAAACTATCTACAATTAGTTGCTTTTGAGTAAATCAGGATGTTTTTGTTTGTCAATTGAAATGTAACATCCTCAGATTGTAATTGCACCTGTAGAACAATCCTGATTTATCACTTTGACTAAGGGCATAATTTATTTGAAAATCCAAGGACACTACAAACATCTACCCAATGTCTTCAAAATATTTTGAATCTGATGATGAAAGCTTTACTATAATAATGTGCCTTCCTTTATTGTTTTGCTATGGCTGCCTCTACTCATCAGGAATTTGTTTCCTTACAAACTGCCCCCAAAACTCTACCATTGAAAGCCCAGCATTTGTATCATTTTCTTAGAAGGATTTCCATAATTTTATCCAATCTTCAGGCCATTGTAAAGACACATATGTATCTGTTAGTATGTATTTATGTGCTCATTCTTTTTAAGTTTACAACTATCTTCCTTTGTTTTTTCCATCTTTCTATGCCCTTAACAACAGAAACTCCATTTCATCCATCATTTGTGTCTTTTGCATTCAGCACTGTCACAGCCATAAGGCTTAATTACTATGTATGTGTATGTAACGAAAATGTCTCACAGTTTTCTAGTGTTTCATGTTCTGATAGCAAACCAGTCCCCTTTATAATTGTCTTGCTCTTCCATTCGATTTCTTAATTACATAGATTATGTTCTTTCTCTCATCTAGGACTTTGCATATTTGCAATATATTGATTTACCTATAATAAAATAAGAAAATTCATTATGATAATAAATCCCAATGTACTGGTATCTGAAAATTTATCTTACCAACAGTAATTAAACACAAGTTATAGTATTATACATGAAACGAATTGCCAGTCCAGGTTCTATGCATGATACTGGATGCTTGGGGCTGGTGTACTGGAACGACCCAGAAGGATGGTGCGGAGAGGGAGGAGGGAAGAGGGTTCAGGATGGGGAACACGTGTATACCTGTGGTGGATTCATGTTGATGTATGGCAAAACCAATAAAATATTTTAAAGTAATTAACCTCCAATTAAAACAAATAAATTTCTATAAAAACCCACAAGTACTACTTTTAACAAAATTTTGAATTCTCAGTGGAAATTGAAATGTTGTTTTATGAAGAAGTCCTTATTTTAAGGGGAAAATGTCTACACCAGTGGAAGGTAGTCATCTATTGCTGCTGAGAACACTACTCAAATCACAAGAAATCTTTTCAAACCCAGGAAGCTACTATATAATACAGTGACTCTAAAGAAGTTAACTAATGTCTTCTTTTACCCAAATCGAGGCAGTTGGATTTAATGCTCCCTGGTAGCCCTTCCAAATCAAATATTATATGCAAACAAATTTGTCCTTTAAAATTAATGAAAGTCCATTTCAAAGACTTTATGCTAACCTTTCTAATATTTAAATTATTCCATTCTCTGCTAAAGCTATGATTTTCCTTTTACTTTCAAGCTTTTTATAGCTAGATTTTTTTTTCCTTTTTTAATATGATCTTGTATTAAGCCTGACATTTCAAACCTGTTTTGACTGGATATTTATTGGTCTAAGAAGTATGAACATTTCTGTGGGCACTCAGTTTCTTAAAACTCAAGAAAGCAAAAATAATGGATTAAGTTTAAAGTAGTTTTATAGAGTCATTGCTTTTCCTTTAGGCCTGTGATTAAATGAGCAATAGCAATGCCATCCTACTGAATACAGTTCTTAAATTTAGACCCACATGAGTTTCTATTTTAGAGAGCATGACTATGAAAGTAGGGAAAACAATTAAGATACAGTGATCACATTCCTATTCACTTGATGATGGGCAAAATGTATGAGTTGTCTACAAAGTATTGACAGAGACCTTGTATTGTATAAATGAGGACAGAGTAGGATGTGGTGCATGTGAAGATGAAGATGCTCTTGGAGACATTGTTTCTTCTTTGTAATCTTTGCATTTAATAAAGATGATCTCTGTTAATGCTTAAAAGATCTTCAGGATGTGGATAATCACGATGGTGTGATCACTCATCTAGAGCCAGACATCCTGGAATGTGAAATCAAGTGGGCCTTAAAGCATCACTACGAACAAAGCTAGAGGAAGTGATGGAATTCCAGTAGGGCTATTTCAAATCCTGAAAGATGATGCCATGAAAGTGCTGCACTCAATAAGCCAGCAAATTTGGAACACTCAGCAGTGGCCACAGGGCTGGAGAAGCTCAGTTTTCATTCCAATCTCAAAGACAACGCCAAAGAATGCTCAAACTACCACACAATTGAACTCATCTCACATGCTAGTAAAGTAATCCTCAAAATTTTCCAAGCCAGGCTTCAGCAATATGTGAAGCATGAATTTCCTGATGTTCAAGCTGGTTTTAGAAAAGGCAGAGGAACCAGAAATCAAATGGCCAACATTCGCTGGATCATGGAAAAGCAAGAGAGTTCCAGAAAAACATGTATTTCTGCTTTATTGACTATGCCAAAGCCTTTGACTTTGTGGATTACAATAAACTGTGGAAAATTCTGAGAGAGATGGGAATACAGACCACCTGACCTGCCTCTTGAGAAACCTATATGCAGATCAGGAAGCAACAGTTAGAACTGGACATGGAACAACAGACTGGTTCCAAATAGGAAAAGGAGTATGTCAAGGCTGTATATTGTCACCCTGCTTATTTAACTTCTATGCAGAGTACATCATGAAAAACGCTGGACTGGAAAAAACACAAGCTGGAATCAAGATTGCCAGGAGAAATATCAATAACCTCAGATACGCAGATGACACCACCCTTATGGCAGATAGTGAAGAGGAACTGAAAAGCCTCTTAATGAAAGTGAAAGTGAAGAGTGATAAAGTTGGCTTAAAGCTCGACATTCAGAAAACGAAGATCATGGCATCCAGGCCCATCACTTCATGGGAAATAGATGGGGAAACAGTGGAAACAGTGGAAACAGTGATTTTGGGGGGACTCCAAAATCACTGTAGATGGTGACTGCAGCCATGGAATTAAAAGATGGTTACTCCTTGGAAGAAAAGTTATGACCAAACTAGATAGCATATTCAAAAGAAGAGACATTACTTGCCGACTAAGTTCCATCTTGTCAAGGCTATGGTTTTTCCAGTATTCATGTGTGGATGCGAGAGTTAGACTGTGAAGAAGGCTGAGCACCGAAGAATTGATGCTTTTGAACTGTGGTGTTGGAGAAGACTCTTGAGAGCCCCTTGGACTGCAAGAAGATCCAACCAGTCCATTCTGAAAGAGATCAACCCTGGGATTTCTTTGGATGCTAAAGCTGAAACTCCAGCACTTTGGCCACCTCATGTGAAGAGTTGACTCATTGGAAGAGACTTTGATGCTGTGAAGGATTGGGGGCAGGAGAAGAAGGGGACGACCGAGGATGAGATGGCTGGATGGCATCACTGACTCGATGGATGTGAGTCTGAGTATAATCCGGGAGTTCGTGATGGACAAGGAGGCCTGGCGTGCTTAGATTCATGAGGTCACAAAGAGTCGGACACGACTGAGCGACTGAACTGAACTGAACTGATGATTTATTTAACTTTTATTAACAAAAATTTAAGAATTTTTATAGAACATGATATTCCTTTATTACATGCATAATTTATTAATTGTGTAATTATTTGTTCTTTGCTTGTCTTCCTTTTCAAAATGTTAAATCTTAAGAGAGCAGGGATTGTGTTTTTCTTGGTCATATTAAGTTCAGTAACTGTTACATATGAAATACTTAATAATTTATGAATATTAATTGAATTAATTAAGATATAGTCCACTGATTGTCATTGTTCCTGAATGCTTAATAGTCTCTGTTTTTCATAGTCTTTTGATTTCAGAGGCTATCTGGGGTGTGGGGAAGGATTATCTCAATTTTGTTCATGGCAGAAAAGATACCTTTCTTAGTGATTTCCAAATGATAGAAATATTAAGTGTATCCTTGAAATTGTAGTTATTTTCAGCAGTCATGAACTATGCATTCAGTTTAGAATCTAGTTTTCTTTGTGTTTATTTGATTTTATCACAGTTATGAGTCACATGTTTGAATGGTCTTTATAGTTTTATTTCACCTAAAAATGTGGCTATGTTGTGGGTGTTTTGATTGTTAATGTTTCTGCTGTGGTTTTGTTTTTAAAGAAGCTACCTTTTAACACAATTTTATGGAGATATACATAGATATGACAATATTAATTTCATTTGCACATACTAATGGAAGTCAGAGTACTTTTTTGATTAAAAATAATTATTTATTATAACATCTTTGATTATTATTATAATTGCATATTATTACTCTGAAGAGCATATATCCACGGAGTACAAAAAAAAACTTCAGTAGTAAATATGAGTTCTGGATAAGCATTACTTAGCAGAGAAAATTCTTCATAACAGAATTCATATTTGACATTTTCTTTGAGGCAAAGTATGAGTAGGAATATAGAGATGTGTCTACTAAGGAACATAACTGCTTTTGTAACTATGGCCATTTAATATTTTATAATTCTATATTTATGACAAAATTATATCCAATCCTACGTTGACAAAGCCTTTGAGGTGAACTCATACTACATCTAACTAAGTATGCTTATTTCAGTTAGGCACTGGACTTTACTTTTAGAACGTGCACCTACAGACACATTATCTTTGACAAAGGAGGCAAGAATATACAATGGAGAAAAGACAAGTTCTTTAACAAGTGGTGCTGGGAAAACTGGTCAACCACTTGTAAAGAATGAAACTAGAACACTTTCTAATACCATACACAAAAATAAACTCAAAATGGATTAAATATCTAAATGTAAGACCAGATACCATAAAACTCCTAGAGGAAAACATAGGCGAAACACTCTCTGACGTAAATCACAGCAGGATCCTCTATGATCCACCTTCCAGAGTAATGGAAATAAAAGCAAAAATAAACAAATGGGACGTAATTAAACTTAAAAGCTTTTGCACAACAAAGGAAACTACAAGCAAAATGAAAATACAGTCTTCAGAACAGGAGAAAATAGTAGCAAAATGAAGAAACTGACAAAGAAAATTCATGTCAAAAATATACAAGCAGCTCCTGCAGCTCAATTCCAGAAAAATAAACGACCCAATCAAAAAATGGGCCAAAGAGCTAAACAGACATTTCTCCAAAGAAGAAATACAAGTGGCTAACAAACACATGAAAAGATGCTCAACATCACTTATTATCAGAGAAATGCAAATGAAAACCACAATGAGGTACCATCTCACACAGGTCAGAATGACTGCTATCCAAAAGTCTACGAACGATAAATGCTGGAGAGGGTGCGGAGGAAAAGGAACACTTCTACGCTGTTGGTAGGAAAGCAAACTAGTACAGCCACTATGGAGGACAGTGTAGAGATTCCTTATAAAGCTGGAAATAGAACTGCCATATGACCCAGCAATCCCACTTCTGGGCATACACATTGAGGAAACCAGAATTGAAAGAGACATGTGTACCTCAATGTTCATCACAACACTGTTTACAAGAGCCAGGACATGGAAGCAACCTATATGTCCATTGGTGACGAATGGATAAGAAATTTGTGGTACACATACACAATGGAATATTACTCAGCTGTTAAAAAGAATGCATTTGAATCAGTTCTAGTGTGGTGGATGAAACTGGAGCCTATTATACAGAGCGAAGTAAGTCAGAAAGAAAAACACCAATACAGTATATTAATGCATATATATGGAATTTAGAAAGATGGTAATGATGACCCTATATGCGAGACAGCAAAAGAGACACAGATGCAAAGAACAGACTTTTGGACTCTGTGAGAGAAGGCAAGGGTGGGATGATTTGAGAGAATAGCATTGAAACATGTATATTAACATGTGTGTAATTGATCGCCAGTCCAGGTTCGATGCATGAGGCAGGGTGCTTGGGGCTGGTACATTGGAATGACCCTGAGAAATGGGATGAGGAGGGAGATGAGAGGGAGGGTTAGGATGGTGAACACATGTACACCCATGGTTGATTCATGTGAATGTATAGCAGAACCACCACAATATTGTAAAGTAATCAGCCTCCAATAAAAATTTTAAAAAATTAAAATAAAAGTGCTTAACAGTCTGATACTTAGTTATTAAAAACAAGCAATCAAACAAAAACAAAACAAGCAAGAAAAAGAAAATGGATGGGGAGAATAGACAGTGAAAGCAAACCACATGAGCAGTATTTTCAGTGAAAGAGCTCATATAGTGAGGTGAGCAGTAACAACCAAAATGCAAGGCACAAAATTATAAAACATTGATATAATTTATACAGTTGTGATTAACATAGACAATTACTATTATAGGAAGTATAGAAGAAAAGAGATCATTGCTGATTCCAGATTTTCAGCCTATAAGCCTAACAGCAAGTATTATTTCATGTTGACATTTTTGTTTATGTCCTGGGGTCGAGAATGTTCATAATGTCCAGCTAAATATAATCAGACACCTCACTTGAGAATAACACATGAATTCTAGTCAAGACTTTTGGTAAAATCCTTTAAAAGGTTATTGTTATATAAAATATCTTAGAATCTCAGATTTCCAATGCTCATGACATTAACATGGATAAATAACTGTAAATTAAAAAAAAACATCACATTCAATATAAATCTATGTGTAATAGTTTCAGGTCAGGCAAAATTTTGCAAAATATAATGATGCTTAAATATTCAGTTAAAATAATAATATTCTGAAAACTACATTTAGTTTTCTAGCTTTGGTGAAGAATGCCTTCTGAAATATGTCCGTCCTTTGTCCTAAAAGCATGATGAGATTTCCGATTTTTTTTTTTTTTTTTTTTTAGTTTACTCAGTATTATTTAAAAGCCTAGTACCACCAACTATCAGGGCTTTCTTGGTGGCCTTGAAGGTAAAAAAATGTGCCTGTAATGCAGGAGATCTGGGCTCAATCGCTAGGTCAGGAAGATCCCCTGGAGAAGGGAATGGCTACCCACTCTAGTATTTTTACCTGGAAAATTCCATGAACAGAGAAATCTGGTGGGCTACAATCGATGAAGTGTCAAAGAGTTGGACATAACTGCACACGAGTGACTAACACTTTCACTTTTCACTTTTTACCACTATCTATCACAAGAATCATATATTTATTGTAAAAAAGAAAGTTTCTGGTAAGATTTCAAAGCAAGTCATGACTTATTCATAGTTACAAAATAAATTTCTTTCATTTTTCTAATTTTTACCTTGATTAGTGTAACATAAACCATCAGCTCTAATGTCATTTTAACAAATAATCTATTTTGGTGACAGAGATAGAGATGAATTAGCAATTTTAATTTATTTTCATAACTTTTTTGATGTACAAGTGCATCTTGAATGATGGATAGTAATAGACAATTAATATTCTTAAGTAAATATACTGTAGAAACTTTAGACTATCCTGTATTTTAGTACAAATTTGATTATGTCTCACTCAAATTTCAAACCATGTCTCACATGTATATGTACATATGTATACCTGTATATATGTACAGATATACACATGTCTATACAAAGCACTTCACTTTCCCAAAGGTGAAAAGGCAAAGCACATATGAATTGAAAACTAATATTGAGCTACACATTATACATGGAGAAGTATAATGCTTTTTAAATTGTATAAAGATGACAAGGCTATGACTCTAGGAGCAGTATTATTTTCTCCTAGATATTATGTGTAGAATTTGGATAAATTATCACAAATAAATTCAGTTTATGTCTTCATGAACATTTAATGTTACTTTTTTAATATTTGATGACAAAGATGATTATAATTTTGGTTTGATGCATTTTTTAATGAAAATATAAAGTTCAGAATCAAATATTAAAAATAAACTAGGAATGTTTAGAATATTTTACAGTATAGCCTAATTCTGAGCACTTCTTAAAAATATACTCAGCAAGCATTTATTAAGTACGTGAATTGCACACAAGTAGTATGGTAGAAGCTATGTATACATGACATTTTCTTAATGGAACTCCAGAATAGCAAGGAAAAAAGGATGAAAAAATAATTATAAAAATAAGAATGAATATAATATTGAAGATATATAGAATTATGTGTGAGACTATAAAGGAGAATTCACTTAATGATGCCAAAGAAGTTATGTTGTGTGTGCATCTGACTCTTTGTGATCCCATGAACTGTACCCCCACCATGTTCCCCTCTCCATGGGGGATTCTCTGGGCAAGAATACTGAAGCGGGTGGCCATGCCCTTCTCTAGGGGATCTTCCCAATCAAGGGATCAAACCCAGGTCTCCAGTATTGCAAGTGGATTCTTCACTAGCTGAGCTACCAGGGATTTCCTGCCAACGAAGTTTATGGTATGCTTATGGAGAAAGTGACTTTTTCGGTGAGTGTTGAAAATATTTACTAGATTAACAAGTGAAAGGAGAGTCCAAGTGCAATTGCATGATAATTTTTGAAGGGATTATACAAAACTACAGTAGAAATGAATATTTTAGGGCATAGAGATGTCTTATTTGGATTAATTTGACTTGAAATTCTTACATGATAGCTACAGAGAGGTTAGAAAGAGGGTCACATCCAAGTCTGTTTCTCACATAAGAAGGTTGGTTAATATAAAGGAATGTGATGTATAAAGATGTATTTAAAGTCCTAGATTCAGATGAAGAAATGGCATGAGACCAGAAAGAGTAAGATTCACTTTTGGAATTACAGTTTGTTATAATCAACTTTTATTACTTAGTTCATAGGCTATTATCATAACCGTTTAATGTATCTATCTGCCTTCCACTTTAGTACTCACTAATTTGTCATGAAAACTATAAATAGATTTATCTTTCCAGTACACACACACATATAATATGCACACGTTTGCTTTAATCACTTTCTCAAAAATGTTTTCCAACTTTTCACTGCCTCTGTTATATCAAACGAAAATATTTTAGCCCTGTATTTCAAATATTTTTTTTTCTGAATTTCTACTGTGTCTTATGAATTTACTTATGTTACTCTTAACAATACACGGGTGAAGGGAAAGGACACATCAGAATATTTCTCCTTAAAGTTGTAACCTATCCTGCACTCTAAATCATGTTACTTATTTTTCATTTATTGGGACTACAAAAGCCTGTTTGCACAACCTAAAAATATATCACCTAACTAGATAGTTGCCACAGTTTTTGTTTTTTTTCTATTTTCATAGTCTTATTATAGAAAGCAATCTTCTGTACTTAAATTTTTTGAACAATATTATCACTTATGTTGCATAATGATTTAATTTGAAATATGCTGTAAAATTTATTTGAAAACTATTTTGATGTACTAAACCTTTACATGCATATGTATGTGTGTACACACACACACACACAAGTATTCCCCTATTCCTTTTAGGAATTGAAAATTGAATTCAGAGATATTTGTTTATGAAAAAGATGAGAGAATATGTGAGGCATCTATGGTAACATTCAGTACGATCTATTATATTTCCAGTTTTTCATCTACTGCCTTTTGACAAACTTCAGTCTGAGTCATAAGATCTTTCTTGTTTTGCTTTCTTTCCATTAGTGAGCTTGTTTAACCTTGTAATTTTAATTATCATCTTTCCATCAACAATTTTATACTTAGCCTTGATCTCTACTCTGAACTAGAGATTTGGAGACCAATTAGCTAAGTTAAAACATACACCTTGATAATTAGATATTTTATAGTCAGTGTCATTAAAACAATTCCCTATTCTCAGATCCTTCAACAAGTTGTTTCCCTTTAGTTGCCTCCATTTTAGTAAATTACCAATCATTCATACTATTGCTGGAGTCTGTCTCCCACATCCATTCCGTCAGCAGACTTATTAGTTTAATTTCAAAATGTATCTCACATTTCCCCATTTCTCTCCTGTTTGGTAACACTCCTGCTGTATAATCTACTATAATCTCTCATTAGGAATATTTACCTCTAAAGGAGACTGAATATGACCACTCTTCCCTCTTACCTTCCTACGACAGCCTCCTATCTATATCATAGTTTCCACTCTTGTTTATACATAATCTATATTTATTTAGCAGTCTAAGTAACCAGCCCCTTCCAACCTCCACTCTCATCTCTTGCATTCTTGGACTTCTCAGTATGCTCCAGTCCTTTTAGTTTCTTTCTTTTCTTTAAACTCATCAAGTTTTTCTTATTTCAGGTAAATGACACTCTCCCTGCTGATTCCAAGTTGGCCGAACATTTCTCATTCTTTAGATGTCATCACACAAGCATTATCTCTTCTAAAATGCTTTTCCTCACTATTATCTCACAGTAGGCACCTGCTCGCCCTCTCCTGGCCCGCCGAGTTAATATATTATATTATTCCAAATTTCTTCCATTTGTCCCTCCAGATCCACTCTCATTGTGAGTCTCCACCTGGGATTCTTCTCAATGAGGCTCACTGTATAAAAATATCAATAGCCTTCCTGGTTGGCTTCAACTTGGGAGGAGTTTTGGTAGGAAGTGAGAAATGAGAATAAAGCCAGAGAATTTACAGCTCTATCCCCCTCCCTGTGAAGTTTCTTTGTGCTGGTTCTTGAAACCTGGACAACTTCACACTTGTGGTTTCTTGTAAACCTTCTCTCTTCTTATCCCCTTAGGCCTAGGGTGGTAATAACTATTCTTAGCTATAAGTCACTGCATGATCTCTTGGTATTCCACTAAACATAACTTTTTGTAAACTGTCCTTTCTTATAAACAAAACAAATAAGCAAACAAAAAAACAAATACGTTGTTTGGATTTTTCTAGTGTGAATCTGGTTATCTAATTTAAGTATATTCTTTTTTTATGGGCTAATAGCATGATAATAATGTGTAATAATACTTTTCATTTATTGGTTTGCTGTTTACTGTAACTCAGTATAAACTCTGTGAGGGGAAGGACCTTTCCTTTTTTGTCCATTGGTATTTTTTTTCAGCTTCTATAATCATATCTGATGTAAAGCAGATACCAATAAATATTTTTTAATAACTGATGAATCAATATTAGAATAATTATTTTAAATGGAATAATTGAGGTTAAAATTGAAGTTATTATGACCAACAAGTTTTACTTTCTTTGATAATTTTAATGTGGAGGGATATTTCATTGATTCTAGATATATAAATTGCAATTGAGGATAATTTGAACAATGTAAGAAACAAAATCAGATGTTTAAATTTTTATGATGCTAAAGAGGCAAGTAGTTGAAAAGAAATTTAATTTTAGCACCAAATTTCAGTTTTATACAGACTTTTTCGGCATTATATAGCATTTGATTTAAACATATATGATTGCTTGCCAGTCCTCTGTTCTCTGTTACCACACTAGTTGAGGTAACTCTTTAATTATAATAAATTGACCAAGCCACTTCTGGCAGAAGAATCAAATAAACAATTGCTCACACACATATCTTTGAGTTGCTAGAAATGAGAGTTGTTGTAAATAGTAAGTCAGAAGAAGTAACTCTAAAAAATAGAGTAGGTTCAGTGAGAAGATATACTGTCTCTTTCTTATTTTTACTCCTTTCTCTGTGTGTTACTAGAGCGAGTTTTCTGACAAATGGTATACTTCCCATATTCTGACTGACAGCCTAATCTCCAGGGAAAGCCTAAGCTTTTCAGTAGATCAAAGCTATGCCTTTCACACTCAGTGACTGCTGAGCCCATGATAGAAAAGTGGCTGACACTGGGAGATAGTGTAGGGTGACTTCTGCCACAGTGAGGAAATTAGAAATGAGAGCACAGAGCATTGTTACGAAAATATTGGAGGTAGTTTCTCATCGTCTGCCTTCAAGGACTAAGTCTTCCTTGTTAAAAGAGAGGACTGAATTCCCACATTTTGAATCCTGAATGTCATATTCCATCCAGCAGTGTCCTTGCATTTCGATATAATCTCTATATCTGTTCATTTAAATAAGAAAGAAATTAAATAGTGCTTCATATTTTATAAGAAGTAAAATAATTCGTTTCTGGATAAATTTATAATTTTAAAAGAATATTCTCTTTGAATAGAGAATAGATTCTCTTGATAGAGTCTCTTCATATTTTCTTCATCAAGGAAACATAGACTATAAAATAAGTAGTAGATTCAATTTGTATAACATATTTAATACTATGTAATTTTACAACAATATTATAACATTTTATAATTTGTGTAACATAAATACAACATTTGGTATAATGTATCCGGCTTAGAAGTTTATAGATATTTTCTTTTTATCATTTTCTTTGCTCATTTATAATATCAAATTCTCCTAATTTAAAATACATACTAATATTCCCTAATATAAAATATAATACTGTATTTTCATGTTTCTTATGTATGTACTGTATATTGCATGATTTATATTATGCTATATTAAATGTATTTTACATTGTACATGACATGATATGACTGATCAACTAATGCTTCATTTTCACTGCTAGATTGTCATAGCTCTGCTTCCAAAGAGCAAATGTCTTTTAATATCATGATTGCAGTCACTGTCCACAGTGATTTTGGAGCCAAAGAAAATTAAATCTGTCACTGTTTCCACTTTTTCTCCTTATACTTGCCATGAAGCAATGGGACCAGTTTCCATGATCTTAGTTTTTTTTTTTTTTTTTCTTAATATTTAATTTCAAACCAGCTTTTTCACTCTCCTCTTTCACCCTCATCAAGGAGCTCTTTAGTTTCTCTTAACTTTCTGCCATTAGAGTGGTATCATCGGTATATCTGAGGTTGTTGATATTTCTCCTGGTAATCTTGATTCCAGCTTGTGCTTCTTCCAGCTTGGCATTTCACATGATAACTTTAGGAAAGTTAAGCAGATATAACTTTGTAGGAGAAGCATTGCAATTAGTTGAATGTAATGGAAATCTCAGCAATTAGGATCCCAATTTCAGTTTCAAGGCTGAGTTTGAGACCTGGAAAATCTTTTTTAAAGGTCAATTTCACAACATCTTGAAGGCAGCTGAAAGATCTATTCTTTAGGAACATTTCATGTGTAGTTGAAGCTACACATATCCTTGATTACATGTCATTTACATTTTTATTATTGGAATTATCTTATGGAGACTTACCACTATTTCTGAATCTATTTTTAAAACATAAATTAAAGATGAATTACATTTAATTCAACAGATAAGACCTACTCTGCTTTAGATGTTCAGTTAGATGATGGGATTACAATGATAAAAATGATATAGTCCTTTGATTCAAAGCTTTACAGTTCATCCAAAGAGGTAGAATTTCATCATAAGGAATTTAATAATATAAAGAAACAGGGGTAGTTACAAAGCGGCATAGATATGATAACAAGATAGCACCTAACTGTATGGGTCGGTCTAGTCAAGGCTATGATTTTTCCATTAGTCATGTATGGATGTGAGAGTTGGACTGTCAAGAAGGCTGAGCACCGAAGAATTGATACTTTTGAACTGTGGTGTTGGAGAAGACACTTGAGAGTCCCTTGGACTGCAAGGAGATCCAACCAGTCCATTCTGAAGGAGATCAGCCCTGGGATTTCTTTGGAAGGAATGGTGCTAAAGCTGAAACTCCAGTACTTTGGCCACCTCATGAGAAGAGTTGACTCATTGGAAAAGACTTTGATGCTGGGAGGGATTGGGGGCAGGAGAAGAAAGAGGCAACAGAGGATGAGATGGCTGGATGGCATCACTGGTTCGATGGACGCGAGTCTGAATGAACTCCGGGAGTTGGTGACGGACAGGGAGGCCTGGCGTGCTGCGATTCATGGGGTCTCAAAGAGTCGGACACCACTGAGCGGCTGAACTGAACTGAAAAGACATTTAAGCTAAAGTTTTATGAGTGACTTTTCAGTCATCTTTGAACAACAGGCAAATAATGCCTAAAAGCATTTAAGAATGATTGGAAGAGGTGGATTTCACATGTTTTCAAATATCTATTCCCAAAGCCTAACTAGTGAACATTCTTTAGAATGTACAGCAAAATGTTGTCCATGGACTCTGAAACTGTTTGTAGCACATAATTCTCAGTCAGCAGGCACTAGAGGAGACACGTCTGAGAAGAAAGGCCCTTTCTCTGTTCTTTGTAGTCCCAACTCACAATACCTGGATGGCAGCTGAAAAATCCAGTCTTAGAAGAAAAACTTCTTGTCTTATATTCATAAGCAAAAGTCAGTTCAAACAAATGCTAGTTTAAAGCAAAATTTTAAGATCATTTTTTTAACTTAATAATCTCTCGTAGCTATCATAGAAATATCCCTTGGAAGAAATGATAGCATCCAATATTTTTCACTAGAATTAAATTGAAATCTTAAAAAAATAAAAGAATGAAGGAAACAAGTACATAGCTTTCTTGAGTTTGCTTTATAGTTATTTTGGAATGTATATTAATTCAGGTAAATGAAGATAGTTAAAAGGCTGCTGCTGCTGCTAAGTTGCTTCAGTCGTGTCCGACTCTGTGCGACCCCAGAGATGGCAGCCCACCAGGCTCCCCCATCCCTGGGATTCTCCAGGCAAGAATACTGGAGTGGGTTGCCATTTCCTTCTCCAATGCATGAAAGTGAAAAGTGAAAGTGAAGTTGCTCCGTCGTGTCCGACTCTTAGCGACCCCATGGACTGCAGCCTACCAGGCTCCTCCATCCATGGGATTTTCCAGGCAAGATGACTGGAGTGAGGTGCCATTGCCTTCTCCTAGTTAAAAGGCATATAAAGACAAAAGTTCGTGGTTGCATAGGTATGTATACGTTTTAGTTCTTCAAAATAACTTTTAAAATATTTATGATCACAATCAAATGTACCCTGAAGAAAGTAAAATCAGTTACAATTTGTGTGTAGAATTTTCAAATAGCTTAACATTCTAAGGAGAAATTTAAGCTAACATTTATATTTGCTACTTGTAAACATTGGAACTGTTTATATAAACATTGAAATCACCATACTTTTTAAAAAGCCTCTTAACAACCTTATTTTTATTCACCTTGGATTCAAAGATACTAACAAAAATAGCAGTGACATCACCTGTCTCATATACATTTGTGTTCTTGAGTGCCAGCTGGTGACACTATGATGATACATAGCACTAATAATTGATTAAAGTGACTTCTTTCCTTGCCCCAGTGCTTATTGATATGTGACACTTGGCAATATATTATTGAAGCCCCATTGTACTGATGATGCACTGGGACAGGATGTCACTGGAGAGTCCTTCCTTGAGTGATATATTTCTCCTTCACAGGGTCATGAAAATCTAAGGATGCACATTCAAAGCCAGTGTATAAACCTGTTTTAAGAGTAAAATCAACTTTAGAAATATCTTAGTGTTTCAAAGGTTGCAATAGGTGTTTATAGCTGGAAACCCAGGCAATCCAAGCTCATAAATAATGCATCCTGGTAGTATTATGTATCTATGTAAAGGAGAGCATTCCTCCTGAGAAAAGAAACCTAAGAGTAAAAACCAGACACACTGAAGGAAGGATTACAAAGCAAAATGTGATTATGGGTTTAGAGATTTATGGGAAAAAGTTCATACAAAGTATAAAAGAAAAAAAAAAAAAACAGAAAGCACTCCATTAAACTCTAGAATCACCGAGGAATTAGAAACAATAAAGCTTAATGCCTGTGGGTTGAACTTCATATACTTAAATGACTAATGAACAGCACAGGAGAACAAATGAGTCTCAGAGTACTGTCTGATATCCAAAGATGGGGGAATAGGGCATATTTATCTGCACTTTATAAAGAATGGTGCTAACCCTACTTTAGAAGACTTTTCATAGAGTACACTAAATTAATCATTTAACTATTCATCTTTATCAGCTCCCCAATTTTCACTGTGGGGTGCTAAGGCTAAATATCCCTGTAAAATAAAGGAAAGGATTTATAAAATGTTTTCTTTAGCTATCAGTACATGAGAAAAAATAGTTTAAAATGATTACTCCAAAATTTTCCTATCTTAAATATTAAAAGTATTCTGAATTTTGGGTTATTCTAGCACATGGAATAAGGAGTGAAAAAGAACAATAATTTACTCAGATATGTTATTTTGCTATCATTGCATGTTTTTAAATCATTTCCATTTCAGTAAGGAACGATCAGGAGTTCAATTATATATCAATATCTCCAAAGAAGTAAGTCTGTGAAATTACATTTTTGCACTTTTGTTTTCTCTGAAATTACATTTTTGCACTTTTGTTTTCATATTTTCAAAAGAAACCTCTAAATGACCATTAGCTGCAACAATATTGCATTGAAGGAGGAACATAATCCTAAATTATAGACAACTAAAAGGATAGGAAAAACGCGTGGGTGTAATATGTGCTTAGTTTCAATTTAAAACAATAGTAAAATAGTTTTTTGTTGTTACAATAGCCCAATAGTTTGTTTTTTTAAACTGTCTATTGGAATTTCTTTTTTTATTTCCTCTCCTTAATTCTAATCCTAAACCTGTATTTACAAATCAAGTGATAGAAACTTTGACTTAAATATAGACTGAAATAATATCCCAGCAAAAGACCAATGTTCAAACAATTTGAAACTAGTTGCAGACATGTCTCAAGTCAATCTCTGTTTTAATTAGATAGTAATTAGACTATCATATTGTGAACCTTTATGAAAGCAACTCACGTCGTGTAAAATCAGGTTGGGGCAAACTTTATTTGTTGCATCTATAATAAGAATTCAGAATGAGTAAAATAATAGCAACAATTCAAATGTATCAAATTACTAAAATTAGCCATTGTGTTTACTGGAATGTCTAGCACATACTATTTCTTTCTAACTTGCATACACCTACACCTACCCCTTCTAGATATATGCTAAATTAATTTAGGGATGACAGGTCATCATTGAATTTTCTTGAGAAAACAAATATATATATATATATATATATATATTTGCATTCTTTTCTCTTGTAAACTTCTATTTTCAATGACTGCCTCTCATGTGGAGTGCTGCATACAAAAGAGGCCCTGTATTATGTGATCATCATTTGCAGTTGATGAGAAATCTAAAAGCCATCATTTTCCTCTAACTTTGGAAATTAATCTTTCCTGTCTATTCTGAGTGATGTTGCTGCTGATATTTTCAAATATCCACTGACTTCAATCAGAGATTATATTTTATAAAAGTGGTACGGCAGAAGAATATCTTCTGAAATATGTTAACCTGATCAGTTGTCAAGATACATCCGCATACTAAAATCCATTTTTTTTTTTTGACATTTTGTGTAGAAAGCTATAGCTTCTTTTCAGACTTCATAAATGGCTTCAAGTTGTGATTATGGGGATAAGATTTGAGGAAGAGGTATGAAGGCATTGAGGTAGATAACAAAATAAGAATGAAGATATGGAATCAGAGCTACATATATTTTCCCTTTAGTTGGCCCTGATAAAATGTGTGATTTCCTAGCATTTAAGAAATACTCATGAATAGTTTATAAATGAAGTAATGTTATTTTTAGATAATTTGTAATTCTTCTTTGATATCTGAATTCTCCTCAGTTCTTTCTTTCTCAGTGATATGGCATAGGAACAGGGAGTAGGGAGGTAGCCAAGACTCCAGTATAGAGTATTTTACATAGCTTACATTCTGGAATGCAAGACATGGAATCTTAGTCCTTTAATAAACACCTAATATTTGCCAAGTTTTTTTAAACTTTTTGTGATTCAGTTTCTTCATTTGTAAAAGGAGGATAATTCAACGTCTATCTTACAGGCTTCTTATGAATACTTAATGAGTTCATTTCTGTAAAGCACATAGTACAGTACATGGAGCACATTAAGCACTGTTTGTGCTACATAGTTTTGCTGAAATTCGAAGAATTTTCTAATATAGTCCATGTTTATGAATCAAAGGGCAGAGTTGGAACTGGAAAGAGAATAATCCTCAGTCTTCCCTCTCTTATAGAATGGAATACCTTTTGTCAATTTATCTTCCTCATGAAGGGGGCCAACAGTGCCCTCCCCCTAGATTTTCCTCCTTACACTGAGACATTTACTCCTGCAGCTTCAGCATGCTTATCAGAAGTGGAAAGTTTCAGAGAATACTGCAGACTGGATCAGGATTTGACAATGTAAGGAATTCCCATGTCTCCCATGTTTATAACCAATGAAAGGAAACAAGGCAAACCAACCTGTAAGATGAATTTTTAAAAAAATAAATTGGGCTTATTTATTCTATATGTCATTGCATTTACAATAAAGATGTCAACATTTGAACATGGAGGTTCCCTTAGAAGTATGGGTTATAAGTGACTGGAATTTTACCAATAGGTAAGATGAAGCAAAGATATAAACCAAAGATAAGACCTATGAATTATAGACCCATTCAATATCTTCAATCCTGAAGAAAGGCTAAGGGTGGCAATAACAAGACATTAAAACCTGTCAGTTCAGAGCCAAGAGACAAGTTAAAACTGATATGAAAACCAATAGAGTATACTAACACATATATATGGAATTTAGAAAGATGGTAAACATAACCCTGTATGTGAGACAGCAAAAGAGACACAGATGTATAGAACAGTCTTTTGGACTCTGTGGGAGAGGGAGAGGGTGGGATGATTTGGGAGAATGGCATTGAAACATGTATAATATCATATAAGAAATGAATCACCAGTCTAGGTTTGATGCAGGATACAGGATGCTTGGGGCTGGTGCACTGGGATGACCAAGAGAGATGGTATGGGGAGGGAGGTGGGAGGGGGTTCAGGATTGGGAACACGTGTATACCCATGGGGGATTCGTGTTGATGTATGGCAAAACCAATACAATATTGTAAAGTATAATTTAAACAAAATACTTCTTTCTCACCAATTGTTTTATTTGCTCTTACAGCAGAAACCATTTAGCTTTTATTATGTCAAATTCATCGCCCTATACCCACATTCACATCCACACACAAATTTTTCTTCCATATTATGGAAAAAATAGATAAGAAAAAGATACAGCCCATTGAGATCAAGATTTTTCTAGGTATAGTGGATACAATGGTGTGCCACCCCAAACCTCCAAGATATACAGGTATACAGGTGATTGAAGTATATAGCTTCCCAGCTTCTGGGTATGTTGGCTGCTGACAAAGCTCCTTTGCTCCAAATTGCATTTGTATAAGGAAGCTATCTTTCTCAAATTTATTCCATTTCCTTAGTAGTATTAATAACTTGCATGGAACAACTGGTTGATTTGAATAAAAATGTCCCCTTGACACAATTTAGCTTAACTGGATTGTCATGTTAGCTTCAGTGTACCCTCTACTAGGACTGACCCCACCATTCCTTTAAAATCGCTGTTCCTGAAAGCAAATAAACTCTTGCACATAATCCTTCATCTCAGAATCTTTTTCTAAGGATTTAATCTAAAAGACTGGCTTCCCAGGTGGCTCAGTGGCAAAGAATCTGCCTGCCAATGCAGGACACATGGATTTTATCCCTGGATAAGGTAGAACCTCTAGAGGAGGAAATGGTGAAACACTCCAGTATTCTTGCCTGAAAAATTCCATGGACAGAGGACCCTGGTGGGCCACAGTCCATGGGAACACAAATAGTTGCATAAACTAAGTGACTGAGCAGGCACACAACCTAAAATTCTATATTAAAAATATTCAGAGATGGAGGAGACCTAGGTTTTTGCCTTCACGAAACTCAGATTCTAGCATTTCCCAATGCACAGTCATATATATATTTGCATTAGTATTTTAGCATCAATGCTATTAATTTCAAATTATTTAATGCATGCATTTAAGCTACTGTATACTTGCTTATTTTGAGCACTTATATATTAGAGAGTAATATTTAGAAATATGTCATTGTGCTAGAAAAATTCATATTTGTAATCACTTTGCTCTCAATTTGAAACTCTCTGCTATAAAGTAATAATAAATGTTTATGAACATTGTTCTCTTTCAAAAATAATTGGAAGAGATATCCAGTTAATTCAGACTTTTTCAGCCCTGAAGTTTTAACTTATTTTAAGTGAAATTTCTAGCTTTATGATTAGTAATTGGCTCATCCTTAATGATTGAATTATTTATTGGGGTGTGGAAGAGGTTAGATAAAATAAACATAATATTCTTTATTCATATTGTATAGTTTAATAAACATACATTTGTAAAATATATATAATTATGTATATATATTCTATATATTTGTTTCCTAGGACTACCTTATAAAGTTTTCTCTTTCTGCCATTAAAATTCCTCTGTATCCCTGAAATAAAGTGATTAAATTGGTAAATGAAACTTATGTTTGCTTTGCATATACAATGTTATTGGTGGAAAAGACTTTTTCTTTTTTATTTTGCAGCATTTTTTATTCTTTTTTTTTAATTTTTATTTTTACTTTATTTTACTTTACAATACTGTATTGGTTTTGCCATACATTGACTTGAATCCACAACGGGTGTACATGTGTTCCCAAATATGAACCCCCCTCCCACTTCCCTCCCCACAACATCCCTCTGGGCCATCCCCGTGCACCAGCCCCAAGCATGCTGTATCCTGCATCAGACATAGACTGGCGATTCGATTCTTACATGATAGTATACATGTTTCAATGCCATTCTCCCAAATCATCCCACCCTCTCCCTCTCCCTCTGAGTCCAACAGTCCATTATACACATCTGTGTCTTTCTTGTTGTCTTGCATAAAGGGTCATCATTGCCATCTTCCTAAATTCCATATATATGTGTTAGTATACTGTATTGGTGTTTTTCTTTCTGGCTTACTTCACTCTGTTTAATTGGCTCCAGTTTCATCCATCTCATCAGAACTGATTCAAATGTATTCTTAACGGCTGAGTAATACTCCATTGTGTATATGTACCACGGTTTTCTTATCCATTCATCTGCTGATGGACATCTAGGTTGTTTCCATGTCCTGGCTATTACAAACAGTGCTGCGATGAACATTGGGGTACATGTGTCTCTTTCAATTCTGGTTTCCTTGGTGTGTATGCCCAGAAGTGGGATTGCTGGGTTATATGGCAGTTCTATTTGCAATTTTTGAAGGAATCTCCACACTGTTCTCCATAGTGGTTGTACTAGTTTGCATTCCCACCAACAGTGTAGGAGGGTTCCCTTTGCTCCACACCCTCTCCAGCATTTATTGCTTGCAGATTTTAGGATCGCAGACATTCTGACTGGTGTGAAGTGGTACCTCATTGTGGTCTTGATTTGCATTTCTCTAATCATGAGTGATGTTGAGCATCTTTTCATGTGTTTGTTAGCCATCCGTATGTCTTCTTTGGGGAAATGTCTCTTTAGTTCTTTGGCCCATTTTTTGATTGGGTCATTTATTTTTCTGGAATTGAGTTTCATAAGTTGCTTGTATATTTTGAGATTAGTTGTTTGCCAGTTGTTTCATTTGCTATTATTTTCTCCCATTCCGAAGGCTGTCTTTTCACCTTGCTTATAGTTTTCCTTTGTTGTGCAGAAGCTTTTAATTTTAATTAGATCCCATTTGTTTATTTTTATTTTTATTTCCAGAATTCTGGGAGGTGGATCATAGAGGATCCTGCTGTGATTTATGTCGGAGAGTGTTTTGCCTATGTTCTCCTCTAGGAGTTTTATAGTTTCTGGTCTTACATTTAGATCTTTATTCCATTTTGAGTTTATTTTCGTGTGCACTGTTAGAAAGTGATCTAGTTTCATTCTTTTTACAAGTGGTTGACCAGTTTTCCAGCACCACTTGTTAAAGAGATTGTCTTTACTCCATTGTATATTCTTGCCTCCTTTGTCAAAGATAAGGTGTCCATATGTGTGTGGATTTATCTCTGGGCTTTCTATTTTGCTCCATTGATCTATATTTCTGTCTTTGTGCCAGTACCATACTGTCTTGATGACTGTGGCTTTGTAGTAGAGCCTGAAGTCAGGCAAGCTGATTCCTCCAGTCCCATTCTTCATTCTCAAGATTGCTTTGGCTATTCGAGGTTTTTTGTATTTCCATACAAATCTTGAAAAGGAAGAATTGGAGAACCCTAGAGTTAGTAGAAGGAAAAAAATCTTAAAAATTAGGGCAGAAATAAATGCAAAAGAAACAAAAGAGACCATAGCAAAAATCAACAAAGCCAAAAGCTGGTTCTTTGAAAGGATAAATAAAACTGACAAACCATTAGCCAGACTCATCAAGAAGCAAAGAGAGAAAAATCAAATCAATAAAATTAGAAATGAAAATGGAGACATCACAACAGACAACACAGAAATACAAAGGATCATAAGAGACTACTATCAGCAATTATATGCCAATAAAATGGACAATTTGGAAGAAATGGACAAATTCTTAGAAAAGTACAATATTCAAAAACTGAACCAGGAATAAATAAAAAATCTTAACAGACCCATCACAAACACGGAAATTGAAACTGTAATCAGAAATCTTCCAGCAAACAAAAGCCCAGGTCCAGACAGCTTCACAGCTGAATTCTACCAAAAATTTCGAGAAGAGCTAAGACCTATCCTCCTCAAACTCTTCCAGAAAATTGCAGAGGAAGGTAAACTTCCCAACTCATTCTATGAGGCCACCATCACCCTAATACCAAAACCGGACAAAGATACTACAAAAAAAGAAAACTACAGGCCAATATCACTGATGAACATAGATGCAAAAATTCTCAACAAAATTCTAGCAAACAGAATCCAACAACACATTAAAAAGATCATACACCATGACCAAGTGGGCTTTATCCCAGGGATGCAAGGATTCTTCAATATCCACAAATCAATCAATGTAATTCACCACATTAACAAATTGAAAAATAGAAGCCATATGATTATCTCAATAGATGCAGAGAAGGCCTTTGACAAAATTCAACATCCATTTATGATAAAACTCACCTGTTAAAAAGAATACATTTGAATAAGTTCTGATGAGATGGATGAAACTGGAGCCGATTATACAGAGTGAAGTAAGCCAGAAAGAAAAACACCAATACAGTATCCTAACACGTATATATGGAATTTAGAAAGAGGGCAATGATGACCCTGTATGCAAGACAGGAAAAAGACACAGATGTGTATAACGGACTTTTGGACTCAGAGGAAGAGGGAGAGGGTGGGATGATTTGGGAAAATGGCATTGAAACGTGTATACTATCATGTAAGAATCGAATCGCCAGTCTATGTCTGACGCAGGATACAGCATGCTTGGCGCTGGTGCACGGTGATGACCCAGAGGGATGTTATGGGGAGGGAGGTGGGAGGGTGGGTTCATGTTTGGGAACGCATGTACACCCATGGTGGATTCAAGTCAATGTATGGGAAAACCAATACAGTATTGTAAAGTAAAATAAAGTAAAAAAAAAAAAAAAAAAGAAAAAGAAAAAGAAAAAAACTCTCTAGAAAGCAGGAATAGAAGGAACATACCTCAACGTAATAAAAGCTATATATGACAAACCCACAGCAAACATTATCCTCAATGGGGAAAAATTGAAAGCATTTCCCCTAAAGTCAGGAACAAAACAAGGGTGCCCACTTTCACCGCTATTATTCAACATAGTTCTGGAAGTTTTGGCCACAGCAATCAGAGCAGAAAAAGAAATAAAAGGAATCCAAATTGGAAAAGAAGAAGTAAAACTTTCACTGTTTGCAGATGACATGATCCTCTACATAGAAAACCCTAAAGACTCCACCAGAAAATTACTAGAGCTCATCAGTGAATATAGCAAAGTTGCAGGATATAAAATCAACACACAGAAATCCCTTGCATTCCTATACACTAATAATGAAAAAGTAGAAAAAGAAATCAATGAAACAATTCCATTCACCATTGCAACGAAAAGAATAAAATACTTAGGAATAAATCTACCTAAACAAACTAAAGACCTATATATAGAAAACTATAAAACACTGATGAAAGAACTCAAAGAGGATACTAATAGATGGAGAAATATACCATGTTCATGGATCGGAAGAATCAATATAGTGAAAATGAGTATACTACCCAAACCAATTTACAAATTCAATGCAATCCCTATCAAGCTACCAGCGATATTTTTCACAGAACTAGAACAAATAATTTCAAGATTTGTATGGAAAAGTCTTTTATAGTTATTTTTGAATGCCAAAATCAGGACCCACGCAAACATTGCTGTGGAAATGTGAAATATCAATCCTTATATAAGGGTCACTTTTATAAACTCTGTAGTTTATTGAGTGGAAAACAACATTTACAAAATTAACTAAGGGTTAGTGTGTCTAAAGAAAATGTCCTTACCTTCCTCTTTCAGTTCAGATCAGTTCAGTCACTCAGTCGTGCCCACCTCTTTGCAATCTCATGGACTGCAGCACTCCAGGCTTCCCTGTCCATTATCTGTCAGGAGCCAGCGTGAGGAATCCTGCCCATGGCAAAGGTTAGGAGGAAGGAAGCCTGACAAAACGCAAAGGCGGGGAGCAGGCTTCAGGGGTTCCCCCTGGTATTTCCTGAGCATCTAATTCCCAAATCAGAGTCTGCCTGCTTTACTATATTATGCTTTTCACCTACTCTTCAGACATTAAGAGGGGGCTGTCCCCCACCACCTTTTTTTAGGGAAAAATTAATTTAGAGCTTTTAGATAATAAGTCTCCTGGGCATAATAAGAGTGTTTCATTCCAAAAACCCCTCTGATGGCTCTCTAACTTGCCTTACCCGGACTTTTACAACTACACATGTGATTGTTTATAGCCGCCCCCCCCCCCACCAACTGTGAGAGGCACGGGAAGCCTAAAACATATAGCCTTTCAAAGAGTTAAAAGTTATTAGAGTAGAGCTGGTGTAAGATTTCACTGTTAAGCCAATGCTTGTTGCTTAGATCCCATATCTCTTATCCACTGTGCACCTGAGAGCACAGTTGTTAGCATAGTTCGAATGTAAGAAAAAACAAGTGTAGCCTTGAAACTGACCACATCAGACTTTTGAGTTAATTGGTCCTTTCTTTGTTGTAACTTACCGCACCTTTGCTTCGTGAAAATGTAACTTTGTTTGATACTTTCTGAGGCTGACATAGATTAGAAATATAAAGAAAAAACACTTCAAGGGAAAATAAGTTTTTTGGTTGAGCAGCCTTTATCAAAAGAGGGTCTTAAAATGTTTCACAGGCCTCCAAGGCCAGAAGATAATATACACAACATCATTTGTGGGACAGGTATAAAAGTCTTTTTTTTTTTTTTTTAAGGATAACTTTGTTTTTTTTTTTGGTAAATTTCAAAGTGTTTTTTCTCTTTTTTTTAATTTTTAAAATCTTTAATTCTTACATGCATGCATCCTGCGTCAGACATAGACTGGCGATTCAATTCACATGATAGTATACATGTTAGAATGTCATTCTCCCAAATCATCCCACCTCTCCCTCTCCCTCTGAGTCCAAAAGTCCGTTATACACATCTGTGTCTCTTTCCCTGTCTTGCATACAGGGTCGTCATTAAAAAATAAAATTATTGGGGCCTCGCTCACCGAAGCAGCTTGGTCTCCCCGTGTCTTCTTTATTTTCTGGCTGAATTCCCATCTGGGGTGTGGAGGCTCACCATGTATACTTGCTTGCCCTGGCTTCTAAGACTCACACAAGAGGGAGCCCAAGGCAGGGCACCCTCCACTATTCAAATGGGTGCCGGTGGCCTAACGTAGATGGTGCAAACCTCTTGTCTCGAGGTTTTATTAGTTCTCCATGTAACCTAAGTTATTCAGCCTCTTTTCTCCACTAATTTTCCTACTACACTATTCTTTCCTAATCCAATCTTATATTCCTAATTAAATAAATCTCTCTTCACTGACTCCGTCCACCCTTCGAATTCCCTGGATCCACCAGGGTTGGACCCCGGCAATTACCAACTCCTGGAGCTTGTTCAAATTCATGTCCATTGTGTCAGTGATGCCACCCAACCATCTCATCTTTTGTTGTCCCCTTCTCCTCCTGGCTTCAATCTTTCCCAGTATCAGGGTCTTTTCCAGTGAGTCAGTTCTTTGCGTTAAGTGGACAAAGTATTGAAGCTTTAGCTTCAGCATTAGTACTTCCAATGACTGTTCAGGACTGATTTCCTTTAGGACAGACTGATTTGGTCTTCTTGCAGTCCAAGGGACTCTAAAGAGTCTTCTCTAACACCAAAGTTCAAAAGTATCAGTTCTTTGATGTTCAGCTTTCTCTGTGGTCCAATTCACACATCCATACATGACTACTAGAAAAACCATAGCTTTGACTAGACGGACCTTTGTTAGCAAAGCAATATCTCTGCTTTTTAATATGTTGACTAGGTTGGTCATAGCTTTTCTTGCAAGGAACATGTGTCTTTTAATTTCATGGCTGCAGTCACCATCTGCATTGATTTTGAAGAAAATAAAGTCTGCCATTGTTTTCTCATCTGTTTGCCATGAAGTGATGGGACTGGGTGCAATGGTCTTAACATTTTAAATGTTGAATTTTAAACAAGTTTTTTCATTCTCCTCTTTCACTTTCATCAAGAGGCTCTTTAGTTGCTCTTCCCTTTCTGCCATCGGGTGGTGTCATATGTGTTTCTGAGATTATTGATATTTCCCCTAGAAATCTTGATTCCAGCTTGTGCATTCCAGTCCCCTATGATGAAAAGAACATCTTTTTTGGTCTTGGTTCTGGAAGGTCTTGTAGGTCATCATAGAACCTTTCAATTTCAGCTTCTTTGACATTAGTGGTTGGGGCAGAGACTTGGATTTCTGTGGTATTGAATGATTTGCCTTGGAAAGGAACAGAGATCATTCTGTCATTTTTGAGACTGCACCCAAGTATTGCCTTTCAGACTCTTTTGTTGACTATGAGAGCTACTCCATTTTTTCTAAAGGATTCTTTCCCAAAGTATTATATATAATGGTCATCTGAATTAAATTTGCCCATTCCAATCCATTTTAGTTCACTGATTCCTAAAATGTCAATGTTCATCCTTGCCATCTCCTGTTTCACCATTTCTAATTTACTTTGATTCATGGACCTAACATTCCAGCTTTCTATGCAATATTGTTCTTTACAGCATCTGACTTTACTTCCATCACCAGCTACATCCACAACTGGGCATTGTTTTCACTTAGGCTTCATGTTTTCATTCTTTCTGGAGTTATTTCTCCACTCTTCTCTAGTAGCATTTTGGGCACCTGCTGACATGGGGAGTTCATCTTTCAGTGTCTTATCTTTTTGCTTTTTCATACTGTTCATGGACTTCTCAAGGCAAGAATACTAAAGATTTGCCATTCCCTTTTCCAGTGGAGTACATTTTGTCAGAAGTCTCCACTATGACCCGTCCATCTTGGGTGGCCCTATGCAGCATGGCTCATAGTTTCATTGAGCTAGACGAGGCTGATTCAGTTAGATGTAGCTCAACCTTAGCTGATAGGGAAATATCTAACCATATATTAATATATTAGGAAATAAATATATGCTAAGAAAATTTGAGATTCAATTATTTCCTGTTATATATTAAGAATCTAGGAAAAGTAGCATATCAATCCCTCAACATGAAAAAATAGTAATAATGGGAAGAAACTAGCTAAAGAGATCTATATCTTTGATCTCTACTACCATAATATAACTATCTTATTACCTAATATACATACATACATACAATGAAATACTACTCAGCCATAAGAGAATGAAATAATGCCATTTGCAGTATGAATGGACCTAGAGATTATCATACTATATGAAGCAAGTCAGACAAAGATAAGTGTCATATGATATCACTTATATATGAAATCTAAAAAAATGATACAAGTGAACTTATTTACAAAAGAGAAACAAACTCACAGATGTAGAAAACAAACTTATGATTACCAAAGAGGGAGGTCTTTATATATACAGGTATGTGTATACATACATACATACCTGTACATATATGTACAGAAATTCAGGGAAGCCTAATACACATACCATTAGAAGAGTAGCCCTGGGTGTTCTTTGGAAGGAATGATGCTAAAGCTGAAACTCCAGTACTTTGGCCATCTCATGCAAAGAGTTGACTCATTGGAAAAGACTCTGATGCTGGGAGGGATTGGGGGCAGGAGAAGAAGGGGATGACAGAGGATGAGATGGCTGGATGGCATCACCGACTCGATGGACGTGAGTCTGAGTGAATTCTGGGAGTTGATGATGGACAGGGAGGCCTGGCGTGCTGCGATATATGGGGTCGCAAAGAGTTGGACATGACTGAGCGACTGAACTGAACTGAACTGAACTGAATGGAAGAAGCATACAGAATATGTATGAAAGGGAGAAAATTTGTTTGGTATTTCACAGTATGTCACATACGTAATTAATCTTATATCTTCATAGATAGTCAATTTTTGCTGTCTCTCTGTTCAATTCTATATTCATTCCAAAAGGAAATCCTCAGGCATTTGAAATGAATCCAAGGTCAACTCATTTTCACTCTGTTGCTTAAATTTGTAAATGTCCTCTTTTTCAGCAAATTAAATATAATAATACTGAAAGGATTTCTGAGGTTCTAATTATATCTCTTCTGTATTAGTAATATTTCTAAAAACATATACAGGAAGATGATTAAACATAGTTGACTATGAACAGATTTATTATTGACAAAATTAACTGTCAACTCACTCTATTTTTATGACAATCAGTAATTAAAAGTTAAAATAGTATCTTTCGTTTTTTATTAGAAAATAACTTTGGAAGTTCTACTAATTAAATTTCTTTTTAAACTTGTCAAGAATATTGAAGACATAGGTCAAATATATGGTAGCTATAATTACCGTGCCTGTACATACCATTTTTAGTTAGGCAGGGTTTTTTTTTTTTTCTTTCTTTCTTTTTTTGCATTTGCAAACAGACTGTAATTATTCTTGTCAATTCAAATTCATTACTCTCTGAGAAAGATTGCAATTTGCCCCTCAACTAAGTTGTTTTTTTAATTTTAATTCAGGATTCTGATAAGAGATGTTCTCTGACTCAATTTAAATAATATAGCTCCAAAGTTTTATGTGTATCTCTATTCTAATCACATTTGTGTTGGAATATCATACTGTAACAGATTGAGCCTTGTTTCTGTGTGGATAGGACCACTCTTCATTATTTTAAGTTACCAACTGTTAGGATATAGATTTAATATTAATTTAGCCTAAATCATTGTACTACATATTACCTGATTGCAACAATGACAGAATAATTCCAAACTTTGGAGAGTACAAGCCAGCTGCCATTATCTGGATAAGAATTGCTGGATAAAACCTAATTAATCATGTCTCAGCCTGTGGAATATTACTGTGATCTTCATATATATATATATAAACTAATGATAATAAATTAATGTGGCCAAAAAACATCTGTACTACTCAGGGGGATGGACAAAACAATACTTTGCCTCTTAGAATTCCTGGTTTTAGCTTTATCTATATCATTAATTCTACTCATTTTTTAATGTTAAATCATCAATAAGATAATTATGAGCTTCTTTATCCTAAAGGTTAAAGGAAAAAAAAAACCCTCTCATTTCTTTGAAAGAATATGATTATATATAGAAATGTCAAATTAAAGCAACTAGAATTTAGCTAAATTCTCCTGGCAAAACAAGATTTATGCATATGCTTACAGGACTCATTTACAATGTGTGTTTTCAGTGTTATGGGACATATAAAACAATCTAAAGAAAAATAAAGACAAAGGAAAATCAACGATTGAAGGAAAAATGACATGAAACTACAATTTAACACACAGAAACCATGTCAAAAAATCATTAAACTTACTAATATGGGTAATTTTACATCCAGCATTTCCCAGCAAGTAAATATGAAGACATAGTAATTATAAGATCCATGATGTCCATAAATTAAAGGCACTTGCTCAGGGCAAGTTAGAGTATTATATTCCTCTTATTAATACTTAAAAGGATATATTCTTTTATGTCATATAGAATGTTATATAATGTAGTTAACAGTTTGTGTATTTTACTATGCTATGTAATGTAGTATGAGTGACATACTTACCACAGATACAGAAGCTGGAGTTGAAGGATTCTTTGCCATAGCACATTTCAATATATACCTTCATTAATATAATAAAGCCTAGTTCCTTACAGCTGGGCCATCAAATTCACCAAATAATATTTTCTGAGCACACAGTTATCATGGCTTGCAAAAGGCAGGAATGAATTTAAAACTATTCATAGAGAAACAAGGAGTGTATCCCATATCAGAGGGCCTTTTGAGTATTACATGTTCTCTGATCTAAAGTTATTAGTCAGTAGAAAGTCTGAAGTTAAGAGTATTTATCAAATAGCTTTGATTATTTGTCATTCCAGTTTTCCAATTAAGAAGAGAACAATGTCTTTTTATATTTTCTTAAACTAGAGGTGGAATTCACATTTACTTCTGAAAAATGAATGCATTTTCCAGAAGTCCTAAAAGAGAGAGAGAGAAAAAAACATTGAACTAAGGAAGAAATGCCTAAACTCATTGACAAAATGCTGTTATTCATTAACATACTTTAATTAAACTATAAAGATGACCTCAATGAAGAATTTACCTTTTCAAACAAATGGATAAGTTACACATCAAGAATTTATTTTGTTCATTTTAACTTTCAAACCACAATAAATGTGAAACATATTCAAAATACAAAATATTAAAGCCCAGTTCACAGTGGCAATGCAGAAAAGGAGACCATCCCCAAGAAGCATCCACTCTAGTGCTAGTTAAAACTGTTCAATAATTAAAAACAAACAAACAAACAAACAAAAAAAAAACACTTAATAGCAGGTACACAAATCAAGAATGAAATAAAGAAACCTTTCTCACTCTTTTTTTTTTTTTTTTCCGTACAATCTCTTATTATTCCAAGAGCTGTGATTTAACTATATCTGGTCTATTAGCCATGTTCTCCTCCAGGGGATCTTCCAGACCCAGGGACTGAACTCAGGTCTCCTGCATTGTAGGCAGATTCTTCACTTTTTGAGCCATCAGGGAAGCTCCTATTAGCCATAGGGCAAATTAAAGCTGTGGACCGTTGTACACTTTGAAATTTGATCTTTAATTCTGGAATTACTGAAAAAATGTATTTATTCTCATCAACATGTGTTTGTAGTCAGAATTTCCTTTAATAATTAAAAGAGGCATCTTTCAGAAAAGATCTCAGTTTTCTTTTTTCTTTTTTTCTTTTTTTTTCCCTATTTGCTAAATTTAATACAGGTAGTATTGGATCATGATGTTATTAAATAAATTGGAGATGGAGGGGATTGGGGTTTTCCCACTGCTCACAGCTTACAAAAGCAATACTCACAAATGGTAAAAAGGAAAGATGCCTTTCATCAGAATGCCAACAATCTGAGGAAATGGTAGACTTAGTGTCCCTCCAAAACAACCTCTGAAGATTATGCTTGGCCATGAATGCTTTTAAAGGTAAACAGAGAAGTTATCTCAGCTAATCATTGAGATAGGAAGTCAGAGTTGTTGCCACCACCCACATGTGCAGGCTTGTTGACTTTTTGTGATCTTTCTTTAGATGCTATCTTGTTCACACAGTTTGTTTGTGAGTTTACTGAAGGGGAAACAAGGAAGATACCTGATCATCTGTTAATTATTCTTCATTTCTTCTTCTTTAATTTATGGGAAATACCAACAAATTACAACTTCCCTGGTGGCTCAGTGGGTAAAGCATCTGCCTACAGTGTGGGAGACCCAGGTTCAATTCCTGGGTCGGGAAGATCTCCTGGAAAAGGAAATGGCAACCCACTCCAGTATTCTTGCCTTGAAAATCCCATGGGCTGAGGAGCCTGATAGGCTACAGACCATGGGGTCACAAAGAATCGGACATGACTGAGTGACTTAAACACAAAAAATCACCAACAAATTAGGCAAACTATTGTGTGATCAAAAGATATGAAAGATGTGCTAAAACTGGAGATGAGTAGAGCATGAGGGTGACTGGTTTAATGTTAGTGGCAAGACAAAAGGGATCTCATGCAGAGCGCTCTTTCCTACAAAGGGGTTTTTCCTGCCTAAAGCTGCTAACAAATCTTTACTTGTCAGAACATCATTCCATTTCTATGGGATCATGGACAAAGATCTGTCTTCTGTAACTTCTTTGTGCTGATATAAAGAGCTATATTCTTAGAGTGGAAGATGTCCACATGGATCTGTAACATCTCTTTGCTGACAGTTGTGGTTGCCGATTTATATAAATGGACAGAACAAGCTACACTTATTTTGATGCCCACAAAAATATAGATTATTATGAACAATAATGTTAATTCCATTCTCTTAAGACCAGTTATTGGAACTGTGCTAGCCATAGACTTAGTATTGCTCAAGATGAAGCAGTTTGTATCATGGCTGCAGTCTGGTCATTATGCATTCAGCTTTTCCCCTCTGTTGGCAGTTATAGTATCTGCGAAACAAGTCAGAAATGTACATCAGACTCTGGTTCTGTGTGACTTTATTGTTCCAATCATTAGCAGCTTGAGTCTGCTTCTTTGTAACTTTGGGATGCCTGAGAGACTTCAGCTATTCTATAAACAAGAGGCAGGAGGCAGGAAGGATCCTTTGCAGTTGGAGAGGGTATGGCTGTGTTCCAATTTTGATAACTGATTTATTTTAACAAATTAATATATATAGAGAAAAAAGTATATGAAATGTTATTAATAATGTTTTCCAATTGATTTCATTAAAACTTCTCATTTGGGATTTTAAATGTCTTTCAAATTGTATGCCAGCTTCTTCAAACTTTTTATTTAAAATGAACACATACCTTTGTTTGAAAATAAGTGCTATGTTAGATTAGTGAAATTTGGTACAGGCAGTATATTCTATATTCTGTATATTCTGTATGGATAACATACAACCTGTAAATTAAAAAAAAAATCTATATAATAGCTGACTATTTTACAAATATAAATCTTTTATATTCTATAGGAGATATTAAATATAAATATGATTATATGTTATGTGCCGCAATGGGTTTTGGCTCAAGCATCTGTCCTGTTATTTCAGACTTACACTCTAAAAATTATAATTCATCAGGGAGCATTAGTTTGTTTGAATTTCCATAATTCCATCTGTGTTTCACAAAAGTGACTAAGAAGTGCATAGTATTTTATGTAGAGATGGAAATTTTTTCTACTTTTCTAGGTTCTTTGGCTGGTCTAACAATTAAATTGATAAGTGACAGATTGACAGGAGAAACAAAAAAACTAAATTTAATAACAATGTCCCACTCATACATATGGGAGAAACCCAAGAAAACTGAGTAATTCCTGAAAAGGGATAAAGCCATTACTTTAAATAGCATCTTCAACTAAAAACAAAAGAGGGTGAAGGACTTGGGGACTCAATTATGAGGGTAACTGACCAGGAAATGCACAATAAACCAATCTAAGGATTTGATGCAAATTTAGGTTATTATCTTCTCTATTGTTAAGTTTCCAAAGATTCAGTCATCTTCCTCTTGGTTCCATAGTGGAAGAAATACTTACAAATGGAGACTTGCCTTATGAATGTCATTTTTTCTTATAAAAAGGTAATTTCTGCTAAGTTTTCCAGAGGTCTGCCTGTGTCTGTTGTTTCTTAAAAATTAACCAACTTAAAATAGTTGATATGTCTTCTTTGGAGAAATGTCTATTTAGTTCTTTGGGCCATTTTTTGATTGGGTCGTTTATTTTTCTGGAGTTGAGCTGCATAAGTTGCTTGTATATTTTTGAGATTAGTTTTTGTCAGTTGCTTCATTTGCTATTGTTTTCTCCCATTCAGAGGGCTGTCTTTTCACCTTACTTATAGTTTCCTTTGTTGTGCAGAAGCTTTTAATTTTAATTAGATCCCATTTGTTTATTTTTGCTTTTATTTCCAGTATTCCGGGAGGTGGATCATAGAGGATCCTGCTGTGATTTATGTCGGAGAGTGTTTTGCCTATGTTCTCCTCTAGGAGTTTTATAGTTTCTGATCTTGCATTTAGATCTTTAATCCATTTTGAGTTTATTTTTGTGTGTGGTGTTAGAAAGTGATCTAGTTTCATTATTTTGCAAGTAGTTGACCAGTTTTCCAAGCACCACTTGTTAAAGAGATTGTCTTTACTCCATTGTACATTCTTGCCTCCTTTGTCGAAGATAAGGTGTCTATAGGTGTGTGGATTTATCTCTGGGCTTTCTATTTTGTTCCATTGATCTATATTTCTGTCTTTGTGCCAGTACCATACTGTCTTAATGACTGTGGCTTTGTAGTAGAGCCTGAAGTCAGGCAAGTTGATTCCTCCGGTTACATTCTTCATTCTCAAAATTGCTTTGGCTATGCGAGGTTTTTTGTTTTTTTTTTTTGTTTGTTTGTTTTTTTTTTTTCCATACAAATCTTGAAATTGTTTGTTCTAGTTATGTGAAAAATACCGCTGGTAGCTTGATAAGGATTGCATTGAATCTGTAGATTGCTTTGGGTAGAATACTCATTTTCACTATATTGATTCTTCCAATCCATGAACATAGTATATTTCTCCATCTATTAGTGTCCTCTTTGATTTCTTTCATCAGTGTTTTATAATTTTCAATATATAGGTCTTTAGTTTCTTTAGGTAGGTATATTCCTAAGTATTTTATTCTTTTCATTGCAATGGTGAATGGAATTGTTTCCTTAATTTCTTTTTCTACTTTCTCATTATTGGTGTATAAGAATGCAAGGGATTTCTGAGTGTTGACTTTATATCCTTCAACTTTACTATATTCATTGATCAGCTCTAGTAATTTTCTGGTGGAGTCTTTAGGATTTTCTATGTAGAGGATCATGTCATCTGCAAACAGTGAGAGTTTTGCTTCTTCTTTTCCAACATACGGATGGCGAACAAACACATGAAAAGATGCTCAACATCACTCATTATCAGAGAAATGCAAATCAAGACCACAATGAGGTACCATTTCACACCAGTCAGAATGGCTGTGATCCAAAAATCTACAAGCAACAAATGCTGGAGCAGATGTGGAGAAAAGGGAACACTCTTACACTGTTGGTGGGAATGCAAACTAGTACAGCCACTATGGAAAACAGTGTGGAGATTCCTTCAAAAATTGCAAATAGAGCTACCTTATGACCCAGCAATCCCACTGCTGGGCATACACACCGAGGAAACCAGAATTGAAAGAGACACATGTACCCCAATGTTCACCGCAGCACTGTTTGCAATAGCCAGGACATGGAAACAACCTAGATGTCCACCAGCAGATGAATGGATAAGAAAGCTGTGGTACATATACACAATGGAGTATTACTCAGCCATTAAAAAGAATACATTTGAACCAGTTCTAATGAGATGGATAAAACTGAAGACGATTATACAGACTGAAGTAAGCCAGAAAGAAAAACACCAATACAGTATACTGACACATATTAATGGAATTTAGAAAGATGATAATAATGACCCTGTATGCGAGACAGCAAAAGAGACACAGATGTATAGAACGGACTTTTGGACTCTGAGGGAGAGGGAGAGGGTGGGATGATTTGGGAGAATGGCATTGAAACATGTATACTATCATGTAAAAAACGAAGTGCCAGTCTATGTTCGATACAGGATGCAGGAAGCTTGGGGCTGGTGCATGGGGATGATCCAGAGTGATGATATGGGGTGGGAGGTGGGAGGGGGATTCAGGATTGGGAGCTTGTATACACCAGTGGCGGATTCATGTCAATGTATGGCAAAACTAATACAGTATTGTAAAGTAAAATAAAGTAAAAATTAAAAAAATAAAAATAAAAAAATAGTTGATATGCCATGGAGCTATAACTTGGTGTGGCAAAATGTGCTCCCCTTCATTTATTACTGCAAAACTTTGCATCAAATAATTGTTATACTTTACCACTGAGCTAAAGTAGTTGGTTTGTTTTTTGACAGAAGGTGGGAATATATTTACTTTATAATGTGCTAGTTTCAGGTGTACAGCAAAGTGATTTACTTATATGTATACATATGTCTATTCTTTCTCAGATTCTCTTCCTATTTCAGTTCAGTTCAGTCACTCGGTGGTGTCCGACTCTTTCCGACCCCATGGAGAGCATCACCCCAGGTCTCCCTGTCCATCACCAACTCCCGGAGTTTACTCAAACTTATGTCCATTGAATCGGAGATGCCATCTAACCATTGCATCCTGTCATCCCCTTCTCCTCCTGCCTTCAATCTTTCCCACATCACGGTCTTTTCCAATGAGTCAGTTCTTCACATCAGGTGGCCAAAGTATCGCAGTTTCAGCTTCAACATCAGTCTTTCCAATGAACATTCAGGACTGATTTCCTTTACGATGGACTGGTTGGGTCTCCTTGTAGTCCAAGGGACTCTCAGAGTCTTCTCCAACACCACAGTTAAAAAGCATCAATTCTTTGATGCTCAGCTTTCTTTATAGTATAAATTAACTCACAACCCATACATGACTATTGGAAAAACCATAGCCTTGACCAGATGGACGTTTGTTGGCAACGTAAAGTCTCTGCTTTTTCATATGCTGTCTAGGTTGGTCACAACTTTTAATCCAAGGAGTAACTGTCTTTTAATTGCATGGCTGCAGTCAATATCTGCAGTGATTTTGGAGCCCCCGAAAATAAAGTCTGTCACCGTTTCCACTGTTTCCTCATCTATTTGCCATGAAATGATGGGACCAGATGCCATGATCTTTGTTTTCTGAATGGTGAGCTTTAAACCAACTTTTTCACTCTCCTCTTTCACTTTCATCAAGAGGCTCCTTAGTTCTTTTTCACTTTCTATCATAAGGGTGGTGTCATCTGCATATGTGAGCTTATTGATTTTTCTCCCAGCAATCTTGATTCCAGCTTGTGATTCATCCAGCCTAGCACTTCTCATGACATACTCTGCATACAAGTTAAACAAACAGAGTGACGATATACAGCCTTGACATACTCCTTTTCCTATTTCGAACCAGCCTGTTGTTCTATGTCCAGTTCTAACTGTTGCTTCCTGACCTGCATATAGGTTTCTCAAGAGGCAGGTCAGGTGGTCTGGTATTTCCATCTCTTGAGTAATTTTCCACAGTGTGTTGTAATCCACACAGTCAAAGGCTTTGGCATAGTCAATAAAGCAGAAGCAGATGATTTTCTGGAACTCTCTTGCTTTTTAGATGATCCAGTGGATGTTGGCAATTCGATCTCTGGTTCCTCTGCCTTTTCTAAAACCAGCTAGAACATCAGGAAGTTCACGCTTCACGTATTGCTGAAGCCTGCCTTGGAGAATTTTGAGGATAACTTTACTAGCATGTGAGATGAGTGCAATCATGCAGTAGTTTGAGCATTCTTTGGCATTGCCTTTCTTTGGGATTGGAATGAAAACTGACCTTTTCCAGTCCTGAGGTCACTGCTGAGTTTTCCAAAATTGCTGGCATAATGAGTGCAGCACTTTCACAGCATCATCTTTCAGGATTTGAAATAGCTCAACTGGAATTCCATCACCTCCACTAGCTTTGTTCATAGTGATGCTTTCTAAGGCCCACTTGACTTCACTTTCCAGGATGTCTGGCTCTAAGTGAGCGATCACACCATCGTGATTATCTTGGTCATGAAGCTCTTTTTTGTACAGTTCTTCTGTGTATTCTTGCCACCTCTTCTTAATATCTTCTGCTTCTGTTAGGCCCATACCATTTCTGTTCTTTATTGAGGCCATCTTTGCATGAAATGTTCCCTTGGTATCTCTAATTTTCTTGAAGAGATCTCTAGCCTTTCCTCTTCTGTTATTTTCCTCTGTTTCTTCGCTTTGCATTGATCACTGAGGAAGGCTTTCTTATCTCTTCTTGCTATTGTTTGGATCTTTGAATTCAGATGCTTATATCTTTCCTTTTCTCCTTTGCTTTTCACTTCTCTTCTTTTCACAGCTATTTGTAATCCCTCTTCAGACAGACATTTTGCTTTTTTGCATATCTTTTCCATGGGAAAGGTCTTGATCCTTGTCTCCTGTACTACCTGGAGCCAGCACGGTAGATCCCATCCATGACAAGGTCATGCGGAGAGGCCTGATGGGCAAGGCGAGTCAGGCTTCAAGGGCTCCCCTTGAGTTTTCCTGAACATCTACCCCCCAAAACCAGAGTCTGCGTGCTTTATTACTGTGCTTTCCACTCTTCTAACATTCTCTGGAAAAAAGTAAACTCAGGCTTCAGTCTCCTGCATATGAAAGGAATGTCTTGGCTTAACCCCTTTGATGGCTTCCTAACCTATCCGACTGGTCTGCTTTACAACTTGTGGATTGTTTACAGCCCCCAACTGTGAGAGGCATGAAGCATAAAACATCTTAAAGACATAGAGCCTTTTAGAGTTAAGAATTAGTTTGATGAAGAGTTTGTTGAGTTAATGTTTGCCTCCAGGCCTCCATATCCTTTATCTTTTAAGCACCTGGGAGGTTATTAATCAATGTAATCGGGATGCAGAAATAGGAATATAGTAGTTTTGATGTTAGCAACACTAGACTTTTGAGTTAATTACTTTTCTTTGTTATATATCACTGCCGTCCTTTTGTGTCCTTGATATGTAAGAATGTAACTTTGTTTAGTGCTTTCTGAGAGTGGCACCAGATTTTGGGAAGAACAACATTCTAAGACAAATAAGTCTTCTGGTTGACAAACCCTTATCAGAAAAAGGGATGTAAAAAGTTAATTGGCCATCTGGCCAGAAGATGATGCAAATCACCTAAGATTTGTGTATACAACTAAGTATGCAGAGAAAAAGCCTGGACTCGATAAGAGTCGGGGCTGCTGATGCTGCATAATTTTGTATTATCCATTTATCTCTATGTACAAAAGGGTATAAAAGGCCTTTACAACAATAGAAGTGGGGCCAGTCATTGGAAAGACTATTTTCCCCTGTGTCTTCTTTTCTTACTGTATTTTCTGGCTGAATTCCCATCTGGGGTGTGGAGGCTCGCCATGTCTACTTACCTGCCCCGCCTTCTAAGATCCACGAGAGAGGTAGCCCAAGGTGAGGCACCCCCCGCTATTCAAGAGGATGCTGGTGGCCTAACGTAGATGGTACAAGTTCCTTGTATGGAACTTTATTGGCTTTCCACATAAACCAAGTTATTCAGCCTCTTTTCTGCACTAAATTTTCCTACTATACTATTTCTTCTTAATTTCTTTATATTTCTAAATAAATAAGTTTTTTCTTGTCTAGGCCGTCTCCCCTTCGAATTACCCTGGATCCACTGGGGCTGGATACCGGCAGTGTACAATGTCATGAACCTCAGTCGATACTTCATCAGGCACTCTATCAATCAGATCTAGTCCCTTAAATATATTTCTTACTTCCACTATGTAATCATAAGGGATCTGATTTAGATCATACCTGAATGGTCTAGCGGTTTTCCCTACTTTCTTCAATTTAAGTCTGAATTTGGTAAAATAAGTTCATGATCTGAGCCACAGTCAGCTCCTGGTCTTGTTTTTGTTGACTGTAGAGAGCTTCTCCATCTTTGGTTCAAAGAATATAATCAATCTGATTTAAATGTTGACCATCTGGTGATGTCCATGTGTAGAATCTGCTCTTGTGTTGTTGGAAGAGGGTGTTTGCTATGACCAGTGCATTTTCTTGGCAAATCTCTATTAGTTTCTGCCCTGCTTCATTCCGTATTCCAAGTCCAAATTTGCCTGTTACTTCAGGTGTTTCTTGACTTCCTACTTTTGCATTCCAGTCCCTTATAATGAAAAGGATATATTTTTGGGGTGTTATTTCTAAAAGGTCTTGCAGGTCTTCACAGAACAGTTCAACTTCAGCTTCTTTAGCATTACTGGTTGGGGCATAGACTTGGATTACTGTGATATTGAATGATTTGCCTTGGAGATGAACAGAGATCATTCTGTCGTTTTTGAGATTGCATCCAAGTACTGCATTTTGGACTGTTTTGTTGACCATGATGGCTACTCAATTTTTTCTAAGGGATTCCTGCCTGCAATAGTAGATATAGTGGTCATCTGAGTTAAATTCACCCATTCCAGTCCATTTTAGTTCGCTGATTCCTAGAATGTTGACGTTCACTCTTGCCATCTCCTGTTTGACCACTTCCAAATTGCCTTGATTCATGGACCTGACATTCCAGGTTCCTATGCAATATTGCTCTTTACAGCATCAGACCTTGTGTCTATCACCAGTCACATCCACAACTGGGTATTGTTTTTGCTTTGGCTCCACCTCTTCATTCTTTCTGGAGTTATTTTTCTGCTGATCTCTAGTAGCATATTGGGCACCTACTGACCTGGGGAGGGCCTCTTTCAGTATCCTATCATTTTGCCTTTTCATACTGTTCATGGGGATTTCAAGCAAGAATACTGAAGTGGTTTGCCATTCCCTTCCCCAGTGGACCATATTCTGTGAGACCTCTCCACCATGACCCGCCCATCTTGGATGGCCCCACCAGCATGGCTTAGTTTCATTGAGTTAGACAAGGCTGTGATCCTGTTGTGATTAGACGGACTAAGTTTTCTGTGAGTATGGTTTCAGTGTGTCTGCCCTCTGATGCCCTCTTGCAACACCTACCATCTTACTTGCGTTTCTCTTACCTTGGACCTGGGGTATCTCTTCACAGCTGCTGGTATCTCTTCCAGCAAAGCACAGCTGCTGCTCCTTACCTTGGATGAGGGGTATCTCCTCACTGCCACCCCTCCTGACCTCGAATGTGGAATAGCTCCTCTAGGCACTCCTGCGGCTGGGCAGCCACAACTCCTTGGATGTGGGGTTGCTCCTCCTGGCCACCAACCCTGACTTCGGATGTTGGGCAGCTCCTCTGGGCTGTTCCTGTGCTGTGGAAGCCTGGTAGTCTCAGCTGCCGCCCCTGACCTTGAAATGTTGTTGTTGAATCACGAAACCGGGATTCTTGGCCCCAGGAGGGGAAGAATTCAATCTGGGGCCAGAGATGAGGCTTGATCGCTCAGAGCTTTTGTGTAACAAAGTTTTATTAAAGTATAAAGGAGATACAGAAAGCTTCTGACATAGGCATCGGAAGGGGGCAGAAAGAGTACCCCCCTGAGAGCCTTTAGCTGGATTTTATATAGTCACCAGCAGTCTGTTAATGAAAGAAAGGAATGTCTCAAAACTTAGAATGTCACCAGGCCCCTCACCCATAAGATATATTTTTGGATAATCTTGGCTCCAAGTGGTTCATCTTGGGCCATAAAATAATTAACTTGAATCTTGAAGAAGGGCAGAACACCATGCAAATAGTGTCATTTACATAGATCAGAGGAACAATATCGGAGTATAACATACTGGTTTATCAAGTAGGTTCTGAGCCCAAAAGGTGGAACCGACTTGAAGACAGAGTTTGGGGTAAATGTATAGTACATTAGCATAGCTTAAGATAAACATTTCCATAAGAAAAAGGCATTGGTTAACTTCAAGTGAAACCAGGTATCATTATGGCAACACAGAGTTTTAAGAGAAACCTCCTTCTAAATTTGTATAGAGAAGGAAAAAATATCACTAGTTTGTTTCCTCCTGCCGCTTAAGAGAGATAAAAATGTCTGACACTTGCAGGCTATTTCCTCCATTTGGAGACCCCTGGCCTCCCTGCCTGTTACCCTCTCAACCTTGGATGTGGGGTAGCTGCTCTAGGCCATTCCTGTGCTGTCACAGCCTAGCACTCTCGGTCGTTGCCCCTGATCTCGGACGTGGGGCAACTCCTCTTTGCTGCAGCCCCTCAGGCATGGAGTCCTCTTGGCTTCTGCCCCTGACCTTGGATGTGGGATAGCTCCTCTCGGCTGCACTCTGTGCACCGTCACAGCCACCCATCTCCTAATTTATGACCCCCCTCCTTTTCCCTTTGGTAACTCTAAGTTTGCTTTTAAAGTCTAGGAGCCTGTTTTTGTTTTGTAAATAAGTGCATAATGTCATTGTTAAAATTCCACATATAAGTGGTATCATATAATAATTCTTTCTCTTACTTCACTTGGTATGATAATCTCTATGTCCATCTATGTCGCTGCAAATGGCATTATTTCATTCTCTCATATGGCTCAGCAATATCCCATTGGATGGAATTCTCCAGGTAAGAATACTGGAGTGGTAGCCATTCTTTTCTCCATGGGATCTTCCCAACCCAGGGATTGATCTCAGGTCTCCTGCATTGCAGGTAGATTCTTAACTGTCTGAGCCATCAAGGAAGCCCTATATATACCACATCTTCTCTATTCATTCATCTGTTGGTGGACATTTAGGTTGCTTCCATGTCTTGGCTGTTGTAAACAGTACTGTATAGAACATTGAGGTGCATGTATCTTTGTAAACTATGGTTTCGTCTGGATATATGGCCAGAAGTAGGAGTCCTGGATCATATGGTAGCTTTATTTTTAGTTTTTTAAGGAACCTTCATACAGTTCTCCACAGTGGCTATACCAATTTACATTCCCCAACAGTGTAGGAGGGTTCCATTTTCTCCATATCCAGTCCAATATTTAGTGTTTATAGCCATTTGGATGATGGCCATTCTGACCAGGGTGAAGTGATACCTCACCAAGGATTTAACTCTGGCCATAGCAGTGAAAGCACTGACTCCTAACCACTTGACCTCCAGGGAACTCCTTCAATGTAGTTTTGATTTGCATTTATCTAGTTAGTGTTTCAACATTTCTTTTATATGATCTATGTTTTTAATGATTTTTCTTTTACTGTGGCTTATACGATTTATGTTCAAAAACATTTTTATCTGTGCCTGAGATAGTCAGTGTTTATGTATCATTTTATTGGCTGTTGAACAGTGGTAGAACTGATAAATTTCTAAGTAAAACTAAAAGTGATTATGAATATAAAATTATAAACATTAAAATACAAATCATTATTCTGCCCATTTCAGATTAAAGCAAAAGTTACCCTAAATCTTATAAAGAAATACTTGGTTTATAAGTTATATGTATGTTGCCCTTAAGAACCTTGCTAAAATAGAGAAGTTCAGTTACTCCAAATTTAGTTATTGTCATTAGTATTTTACTTTTATTCATGAACAAAAGACAAGCAATTGAGAATGGAATGATTCTGCAAAATAAGAAATTCTCATCATTTTCAGGCAAAAGAAAAGATTAATTCTAATGCCAGTCTTCAGAGAGAAGGCAGATTATGGCAAAGTTTCTGCTATCCAGAAGTAAAGTCATCTGAGTTAGATTGGCAGTTAAAAGTGATACGTGAAAGTGAAAGTTAGTAGCAAAGTCATGTCCGACTCTTTGCGATTCCATGGACTGCAGCCTGTCCTGCTCCTCTGTCCATGGAATTTTCCAGACAAGAGTCCTGGAGTGGACGGCCATTTCCTTCTCCAGGGGATCTTCCCGACCTGAGGATCGAACCCATATCTCCCACACTGCAGGCAGATTTTTTACCAGCTGAACCACAAGGGAAGCCCAAAAGTGATACGGACTCTCTTAATTATATGAAATGCTTTATGTCATTTTTCTTTCTTTTAGAAAATATGTCATAATGTTCACATCTTTAGATGGCAAAACTTCTAATTGGCAAATGCTCTATTTTCACATTTTGGAGTTAGATCAGAGTGGATTTTAGTCGTTGTAGAATTTCATATTGAAATCACCATGTTACATATTTTAAAATATAATAACCATTTAGAGATTGACTAAGTTCAGTAATTGACATGAAAGGCTAGTTTTTCAAAGCATTATGTCCTTTCATAGAAATGCTATAAAATAAAATATTTGCAAATTATCTTTTGTAAGTTTGCAATATCATTCAGCTTAGAAAGAGACATATATATGTGTGTATATATATATATATATATATATATATACACACACACACAAATATATACATATATAGAAAATACATTTTGTTCATTTTCTTCTACTTGTGAATAATAAAAAAAATCTAAACAATGAATTTAAATGAATGTAAGAGGACAAGAAGTTTGAATGGCATCACTGACACAATGGACATGAGTTTGATCAAGCTCCCGGAGATGATGAAGGACAGGGAAGCCTGGCATGCTTCAGTCCATGGGGTCACAAAGAGTTGGACATGACAGAATGACTGAGCAGCAACAACAAGATGGATTTATTTTCAGATCCATTATTTTTCAACGATTGATTTATTTTTCTTCTGTCACTCATTGGCACCTTTTGATTTCTATTGAAGAAAACACAGTTAAAATTATACTAGTATAGTACAAGAAGAACAATCAAGACTGCATTCTGCCATTTTATTTATGCCTAAAATAACTATGTATCATAGCTATTATTCTTTTCACCAAGCAAGTTCTGAAAGTACTCATGTTTATAAAGTTCACCATTTTTTAAGCTGTTTAGCCTTTAAGCTGATTCTAACTAAGCAGTAGAAAAGGATAAAGATGTGGTCTATTGCACTCTAGGCAATTTCAGTATCTTTTTTACTCATCAGTTCAGTTCAATCACTCAGTCATATCTGACTCTTTGTGACCCCATGAACTGCAGCATGCCAGGCCTTCCTGGCCATCATCAACTCCAAAAGCCTACCCAAACTCCTGTCCATTGAGTCAGTGATGCCATCCAACCATCTCATCATCTGTCATCCCCTTCTCCTCCTACCTTCAATCTTTCCAAGCATCAGGGTATTTCTTTTTTTATTTTATTTTTAAATATAAATTAATTTATTTTAATTGGAGGCTAATTACTTTACAATATTGTATTGGTTTTGCCATACTTCTTTGCATCAGGTAGCCAAAGTATTGGAATTTCAGCTTCAGCATCAGTCCTTCCAATGAAAATTGAGGACTAATTTCATTTAGGATGGACTGGTTGGATCTCCTTGCTGTCCAAGGGACTCTTAAGAGTCTTCTCCAATGCCACAGTTACTCATGCTTTCTCAAATTTCAGGTGAACAAATGTGATAGTTCTTAACAATCTGTTAATAGTTTGGTTAAATTATATGCATAAATATTATTGATTCTAAGCCCCATGATTCTCTAAATAGTTCATAACTTTAACATTTCTCTCAATTTTTAACTATTCAAAATTACTATTATTTAATGGAGGATACTAGTTATTTTCATCCACATATCTGAGGTTGTTGAGTTTCACAGGCATAAACACTCTAATGGTAGAAACAAAGAGGAACTAAAGAGCTTCTTGTTGAGGGTGAAGAAGAAGAGTGAAAGAGTTGGCTTAAAACTATTTACAAAAACTAAGATCATGGCATGTGGCCCCATTACTTCATGGCAAATAGAAGGAGAAAATGTGGAAGTAGTGACAGATTTCCTGTTCTTGCCCTCTAATATCACTGTGGATAGTGACTGCAGCCAGGAAATCAGAAGACAATTGCTTTCTGGCAGGAAATCTATGAAAAACCTCGACAGTGTGTTGAAAAGCAGAGACTTACTCTGCCATAAAGGTCTTTATAGTCAAGGGAATAGTCTTCCCAGTGATCACGTACAGTTGTGAGAGCTGGGCCGTAAAAAAGGCAGAACTCTAAACAGTTGATGCCTTCAAATTGTGGTATTGGAAAAGGCTCCTGAAAGTCTCCTGGACAGCAAGGAGATAAAGCCAGTCAATCTTAAGGGAATCAACCCTGAATATTAATTGCAAGGACTGATGCTGAAGCTGAACCTCCAGTATTTTGGTCATCTGATGGGAACAGCTGACTTATTGGAGAAATCCCTAATCCTAGGAAAGATTGAGGGCAGAAGGAGAAGAGGGCATCAGAGGATGAGATGGCTATATGTCATCACGGATGCAATGGACATGAATTTGGACAAATTTCAGGACCAAGTGAGGGACGGGGAGGCCTGGTGTACTGCAGTCCATGGGGTCACAAAGAGTTGGATATGACTGTGTGATTGAGTGACAACAACGGCTAGTTACCTTAAAGAAGGTAGAAATTTGTAGAGGAAATTTGCCCACAGAAAACTCCCTAAGACTGAATTTTGCATACTTCTGATGTTTAACAGATTATAAGAACAAAAGACTAATACTTATACATAAATTGGGTTGCAATAATATTGAAAACTTCAGTGTAAATTTAAGCAATAAGCACCTACGAAAACTAGAAGTTGTTATCCCTTTAATTTTATCATTAAAATCATCTTATTAACAGACAAGAGGAACCTTATCTTTCCTATTTCCTTAAATACTATAACAAATGTCTTATATTTCTTCTGTAATATTTCTTAAATAATATAACAAATTAGTAGAAAACCAAACTCTGTAATCAAATAATCAGTCAATTGATCAAATATTTGAGTTCTTAGATATTTTTTTTCCTTTCATCTTTATTTAATAATGGTTGAGGTGAAGACTTAGATCCTAACTTTAAGAACCGATATTTATTAGCTGCTAAAATCAGGAACTTTATAGTCACATTGACCTGATGTTGAATCTCATCTTGCCACTTTGCAGCTATGAGATTTGGGCAATCAGGTAATCTCTTTACATTTCAAATGTTCCACATATAGTTTATGATTAAAAAAAAAAGCTCACCTCAAGGAAATTTGTACAAAATATTTATTATGTTATCTGATATACAGTAAGTTATCAATAAGAATAAATATAATTTTATCCACTTCAAAAATAATTCATTTTAAAATACTTTAACTGATGTCAACAATATGAAAACTCATTTTGGAGACAATTTTTTTTTTTTTATGGCAATCATGGATACTCTGCCCAAAGAACACTGAACTTGTACAGAATATATTGTCACATGACTAAAATCTGTTTTCCATTCTGTTTCCTAATAGCCAGTCCCTATTAGGACTAAGAAACTCTCCTCCTTTCATATGTGAAAGCAATCCTACTCCTTCTATCCTGAACCTCTTGGGGTTCTGGAAGTGCTGTAATTCACAACTCTTAGAACTCCTCTCAGTCCCACAGGAGGTGAGTGAGAGACTGGTGATATAGGAGTCACTGGGTTGATTATAAATAGGAAAGAAAAATGACAGAAAGAAAATCACAGGGAAATAATGCAAATGTAAGAATATGAGATGGAGACTAAAATGTGGATTCCAAAAGCTGGATAGATTTAAATGCAGGCTTTGCCACCAAGTATCTGTATATCATCAAGAAAGTTTATGGGCCCTTTTGTGTAAAGTTTTTAATCTACAAACTGTTGATAATAGTAGCTATCAGGTTGTTGTGAATATTAAACAGAATAGCACAATCCAAGGTCCTTATTATAGCCATTATGGCAGAAAGTGAAGAAGAATTAAAGAGCCTCTTGATGAAAGCGAAAAAGGAGAGTGAAAAAGTTGGCTTAAAATTCAACATTTAGAAAACTAAGATCATGGCATCCAGTCCCATCACTTCATGGCAAATAGATAGGAAAACTGGAAACGGTGGCTAACTTTATTATTTTGCCTCCAAATTCACTGCAGATGGTGATTGCAGCCATGAAATTAAGAAATGCTTACTCTTTGGAAGGAAAGTTATGACCAACCTAGGTAGCATATTAAAAAATACAAACATTACTTTGCCACCAAAGATCCATCTAGTCAAGGCTGTGGTTTTTCCAATAGTCATGTATGGATGTGAGAGTTGGAGTATAAATAAAGTTGAACACTGAAGAATTGATGTTTTTCAATTGTGATGTTGGAGCAGACTCTTGGAGTTCCTTGGATTGCAAGAAGGTCCAACCAGTCCATCCTAAAGGAAATCAGTCCTAAATGTTCATTGGGAGGACTGAGGTTGATGCTGAAACTCCAATACTTTGGCCACCTGGTGCGAAGAGCTGACTCATTTGAAAAGGCCCTGATGCTGAGAAAGATTGAGGGCAGGAGGAGAAAGGGACAACTGTTGGGAGCTGCGTTAGGAATTACTGACAAAATGGAGGCATGGCCCCAACCCCCTTTCTTTGTCCCACAGGCACGGACCCGGGATAAAGAAATTAGGCTTTGTGATTCTGACTTGTTTTTTCCTTTCCTCGGCTGACGTGACTGAAAAGAATATTAAGGTGCTTATTATTCTTGAGAGGAGCGTGAGAAGGTACAAAGCCTTCTGCAGCTGTGCTCAGAGAATAATTCATAAAGTTAATCACTGACATTTGTTCAAGGACTTTCACAAAAGAGTGTTCCTGGATGAGCACAGAGGCCACAGCTTGAGGCCATGGGAGGGATTGCTGTTCGAAAACTACTTGTGAGGAAATTGTTTATGGCAAAGGAGTTTGCTGAATTTAGGGCTTAGGAATAATTAAAATAGTCAGAAGTTAAAGATTTAAGGGAAGTTGTAATGTTAACATTATTTTGAGAACCCCATGAACAGTATGAAAAGGCAATATGGTAGGATACCAAAAGAGGAACTCCCCAGGTCATTAGGTGCCCAACATGCTACTGGAGATCAGTGGAGAAATAAATACAGAAAGAATGAAAGGATGGAGCCAAAGCAAAAACAATACACAGTTGTGGATGTGACTGGTGATAGAAGCAAGATCCGATGCTGTAAAGAGCAATATTACATAAGAACCTGGAATGTCAGGTCCATGAATCAAGGCAAATTCAGTTTAGTTCAGTTCAGTCACTCAGTCGTTACCGACTCTTTGAGATACCATGAATCACAGCATGCCAGGCCTCCCTGTACATCACCATCACCCGGAGTTCACTCAGACTCACATCCATTGAGTCCGTGATGCCATCCAGCCATCTCATCCTCGGTCGTCCCCTTTTCCTCCTGCCCCCAATTCCTCCCAGCATCAGAGTATTTTCCAATGAGTCAGCTCTTCTCATGAGGTGGCCAGGGTACTGGAGTTCCAGCTTTAGCATCATTCCTTCCAAAGAAATACCAGGGCTGGTCTCCTTCAAAATGGACTGGTTGGATCTCCTTGCAGTCCAAGGGACTCTCAAGAGTCATCTCCAACACCACAGTTCAAAAGCATCAATTCTTCGGTGCTCAGCCTTCTTCACAGTCCAACTCTCACATCTATACGTGACCGCAGGAAAAATCATAGCATTGACTAGATGGATCTTAGTAGGCAAAGTAATGTCTCTGCTTTTGAATATGCTATCTAGGTTGGTCATAACTTTTCTTCCAAGGAGTAAGCATTTTTTTTTTAACTTCATGGCTGCAGTCACCATCTGCAGTAATTCTGGAGCACAAAAAAATAAAGTCTGACACTGTTTCCACTGTTTCCCCATCTATTTCCCATGAAGTGATGGGACCGGATGCCTTGATCTTCGTTTTCTGGATGTTGAGCTTTAGGCCAACTTTTTCGCTCTCAAGGCAAATTGGAAGTGGTCAAACAAGAGATGGCAAGGGTGAATGTTGACATTCTAGGAATCAGGGAACTAAGGTGGACTGGAATGGCTGAATTTAACTCAGATGAGCATTATATCTACTACTGTGGGCAGGAATCCCTCAGAAGAAATGGAGTAGCCATCATGGTCAACAAAAGAGTCCAAAATGCAGTACTTGGATGCAATCTCAAAATGACAGAATGATCTCTGTTCGTCTCCAAGGCAAATCATTCAATATCACAGTTATCCAAGTCTATGCCCCAACCACTAATGTGGAAGAAGCTGAAGTTGAACGGTTTCATGAAGACCTACAAGACCTTTTAGAACTAACACCCAAAAAAGATATCTTTTTCATTATAGGGGACTGAAATGCAAAAGTAGGAAGTCAAGAAACACCTAGAGTAACAGGCAAATTTGGCCTTGGAATAAAGAATGAAGCAGGACAAAGACTAATAGACTTTTGCCAAGAAAATGCACTGGCCATAGCAAACAGCCTTTTCCAACAACACAAGAGAAGACTCTACACATGGACATCACCAGATGGTCAACACTGAAATCAGACTGATTATATTCTCTGCAGCCAAAGATGGAGAAGCTCTATACAGTCAACAAAAACAAGACCAGGAGCTGACTGTGGCTCAGATTATGACCTCCTTATTACCAAATTCAGACTTAAATTGAAGAAAGTAGGAAAACCGCTAGACCATTCAGGTATGAACTAAATAAAATCCCTTATGATTATACAGTGGAAGTGAGAATTAGATTTAAGGGCCTAGATCTGATAGATAGAATGCCTGATGAACTATGGAATGAGGTTCATGACATTGTACAGGAGACAGGGATCACGACAATCCCCAGGAAAAGAAATGCAAAAAAGAAAAATGGCTGTCTGCGGAGGCCTTACATATAGCTGTGATGAGAAGAGAGGTGAAAAGCAAAGGAGAAAAAGAAAGATATAGGCATCTAAATGCAGAGTTCCAAAGAAGAGCAACAAGAGGTAAGAAAGCATTCCTCAGTGATCAATGAGAAGAAATAGAGGAAAAGTAGAGAATGGGAAAGACTAGAGATCTCTTCAAGAAAATTAGAGATATCAAGGGAACATTTCATGCAAAGATGGGCTCGATAAAGGACAGAAATGGTATGGACCTAACAGAAGCAGAAGATATTAAGAAGAGGTGGCAAGAATACACAGAAGAACTGTACAAAAAAGATCTTCACGACCCAGATAGTCATGATGATGTGATCACTAATCTAGAACCAGACATCTTGGAATGTGAAGTTAAGTGGGCCTTAGAAAACATCACTACGAACAACACTACTGGAGGTGATGGAATTCCAATTAAGCTGTTTCAAATCCTGAAAGATGATGCTGTGAAAGTGATGCACTCATATGCCAGCAAATTTGGAAAACTCAGCAGTGGCCACAGGACTGGAAAAGTTCAGTTTTCATTTCAATTCCAAAGAAAGGCAATGCCAAAGAATGTTCAAACTACTGAACAATTGCACTCATCTCACATGCTAGTAAAGTAATGCTCAAAATTCTCCAAGCCATGATTCAGCAATGCATAACCTGGAACTCCCTGACATTCAAGCTGGTTTTAGAAAAGGCAGAGGAACCAGAGATCAAATTGCCAACATTCGCTGGATCATTGAAAAAGCAAGAGAGTTCCAGAAAAACATCTATTTCTACTTTATTGACGATGCCAAAGCCTTTGACTGTGTGGATCACAATAAACTGTGGAACATTCTGAAAAAGATGGAAATACCAGACCACCTGACCTGCCCCTTGAGAAATCTGTATGCAGGTCCAGAAGCAACAGTTAGAACTGGACATAGAACAACAGACTGGTTCCAAATAGGAAAAGGAGTCAGTCAAGGCTGTATATTGTCACCCTGCTTATTTAACTTATATGCAGAGTACATCATGAGAAACGCTGGGCTAGAAGAAACACAAGCTGGAATCAAGATTGCCGGGAGAAATATCAATAACCTCAAATATGCAGATGACACCACCCTTATGGCAGAAAGTGAAGAGGAGCTAAAGAGCCTCTTGATGAAAGTGAAAGAGGAGAGCGAAAAAGTTGGGCTAAAGCTCAACATTCAGAAAACGAAGACCATGGTATCTGGTCCCATCACTTCATGGGAAATAGATGGGAAACAGTGGAAACAATGTCAGACTTTATTTTATTTTTTTTTTTTGTGCTCCAGAATCACTGCAGATGGTGACTGCAGCCATGAAATTAAAAGACGCTTACTCCTTGGAAGAAAAGTTATGACCAACCTAGATAGCATATTCAAAAGCAGAGACATTACTTTACTGACAAGGTCCATCTAGTCAAGGCTATGGTTTTTCCTGTGGTCACGTATAGATGTGAGAGTTGGACTGTGAAGAAGGTTGAGGGCCGAAGAATTGATGCTTTTGAACTGTGGTGTTGGAGAAGACTCTTGAGAGTCCCTTGGACTGCAAGGAGATCCAACCAATCCATTCTGAAGGAGATCAAACCTGAGATTTCTTTGGAAGGAATGATGCTGAAGCTGAAACTTCAGTACTTTGGCCACCTCATGAGAAGAGTTGACTCATTGGAAAAGACTCTGATGCTGGGAGGAATTGGGGGCAGGAGGAGAAGGGGACGACCGAGGATGAGATGGCTGGATGGCATCACAGACTCAATGGATGCGAGTCTGAGTGAACTCCGGGAGATGGTGATGTACAGGGAGGCCTGGCGTGCTGTGATTCATGGTATCTCAAAGAGTCGGACACGACTGAGCGACTGAAGTGAACTGAACTGAACTTATAGAGGTTAGGAACTTTAGAGATACTTATAGCTAGAAGTCTTTTTAAAAGTTAGTGATCTCATGAGACTAGGGGCAAACAGGACTTAGAAAGATAAGATATAAGCTGAGGTTTGTGGTATGCAGCCCAGATTTGAAGCGTGAGTTACAATGTAAACACGAGTTAAAGTAAAAACTATTCTGAGAGAACCGCTGAAGCAGGAACTCTGTTTGAAGGCAACAGTGATTTATAGAGATAATAAATCTGTGTGAGAGGGAACTAAAAATGTCAAACCTCTGACCTAATGCTTTTATTAAATTATAAAAGAGAATCTTAAGATTGAAAAAAATAGGCAGTCCAAGAAAACTGAGAGGCTGTCTCATTCCTTGCCGACACTGCTCACCCCTTTAGGTTGAATCCTTGTCTGCTGGAGCTGGACTCCGGCAGACAACAGAGGATGAGGTGGTTGGATCACAGACTCAATGGACATGAGTTTGGGTAGGCTCCAGGGTTTGGTGATGGACAGGGAGGCCTGGCATGCTGCAGTTAATGGGTTCGCAAAGAGTCGGACACAACTGAGCGACTGAACTGAACTGAATTGATAGCTCTTCACCTATTGTAAAGTGTGTGTGTATGTGTGTGTGTGTGTGTGTATGTATGTATGTATGTGTGTGTGCATATGTGTTCAGTCATGTCCCACTCTGCCACCCTGGGGACTGGAGGCTGCCAGGTGCCTCTATCCATGAAATTTTCCAGTCAGGAATACTGGAGCGGGTTGCCATTTCTTCCCTCAAGGGATCTACCTGACCTTGGTATCAAACCTGCATCTCTTTCACCTCCTATATTGGCAGGTTGATCCTTTCACCACTGTGCTACCTGGGAAGTCCCACTGTAAAATTAACCAAAGAAGGAGGAGTAGAAAAAGGGCAAGGACAGAGAGAATAAGAACACTATTCACTGGGGGGTTGGGGGGGGGGAATGGAAAGAAATTAAACCAAAGAAAGCAAAAAAAAAAAAAAAGGATAAAATTTTAGTTTGTAAAGAATTAGCACTAGACAGAAATAACAGGTATTGGTAAGTATTATGGAGAATTGGAATTCCTGCATGCATTCTATGTTTTATTCAACTGTCTGGGCTTATGAATGTCACCATGATACCCGTGAAGAGTAGTATGGAATCATCAGTTTATCAACATGAATGGACCTTGCAATTTCTGAAGTAACCAAGACTTATTATTTATAGGAGGATGTTAAGAACATCTAGGATTTTTTTTTAAGATGGTTAATAATGCATGAAACTTCACTCATCTACTTGGCATTTCACTTTTACAGACACTAGAACAGTTCCTTTCACTAATAACTTTAACAACAAAACAGCTAAGAACAATTGATATGAAATTTGCTAACTTAAGGCTCTTAGATGTTGCCCTGTGCTGTCTCTGATACTAAGCTGGGAAGATCTAGAACAGAACAATAACCAAAACCTTTCTAATCTGTTAGACATTTTTATTGACTTGTCAGTGCAGATACACCGTCAACCAACATTTCAGGTAAGTGAAAACATCAACTAACGTGGCTCCCTTAGAAGTTTCTATTATAATTATGGGATAGTACGGTGGCTCAGAGGATAAAGAATCTACCAGGAGACAGAGTTTCGATTCCTGAGTTGGGAAGATCCACTGGAGGAGGAAATGGCAAAAGACTCCAGTAGTCTTGCCTGGAGAATTCCATGGAGAGAGGAGCCTGGTGAGCTACAGTCCATGGGATGGCAAAGGGTTGGGCATGACAGTGACTAACAAGCAAACACGAAAGTGAAAAATGCAAATGTTTGCACATGTGTGTCAATATTGGAAACGATATTCTAGTAAATTTCTTCACTGATTCCTAAATTATTTATCCAAGCAGTAGTCTCTTATTATCTGTACTGGCTTTTATTCCATTAGTTTCAGTTCACTGCAGATGCTCAGTCCTGTTCGATTTGTGACCCCATGGACTGCGGCACACCTGGTTTCCTTGTCCATCACCAACTCCTGGAGCTTACTCAAACTCATGTCCATTGAGTCAGTGATGCCATACAACCCACTCATCCTGTCGTCCCCTTCTCCTCCCACCTTCAATCTTTCCTAGTAAAAGGGTATTTTCCAATGAGTCAATTCTTTGCATCAAATGGCCAAAGTATTGCAATTTCAGCTTCAGAATGGATTAAAGATCTAAATGTAAGATCAGAAACTATAAAACTCCTAGAGGAGAATATAGGCAAAACACTCTCAGACATAAATCACAGCAGGATCCTCTATGATCCACCTCCCAGAATTCTGGAAATCAAAGCAAAAATAAACAAATGGGATCTAATTAAAATTAAAAGCTTCTGCACAACCAAGGAAAATATAAGCAAGGTGAAAAGACAGCCTTCTGAATGGGAGAAAATAATAGCAAATGAAGCAACTGACAAACAACTAATCTCAAAAATATACAAGCAACTTATGCAGCTCAACTCCAGAAAAATAAACGACCCAATCAAAAAATGGGCCAAAGAACTAAATAGACATTTCTCCAAAGAAGACATACGGATGGCTAACAAACACATGAAAAGATGCTCAACATCACTCATTATTAGAGAAATGCAAATCAAAACCACAATGAGGTACCACTTCACACCAGTCAGAATGGCTGCGATCCAAAAATCTACAAGCAATAAATGCTGGAGAGGGTGTGGAGAAAAGGGAACCCTCCTACACTGTTGGTGGGAATGCAAACTAGTACAGCCACTATGGAGAACAGTGTGGAGATTCCTTAAAAATTGCAAATAAAACTACCTGATGACCCGGCAATCCCACTTCTGGGCATACACACTGAGGAAACCAGAATGGAAAGAGACACATGTACCCCAATGTTCATCGCAGCACTGTTTATAATAGCCAGGACATGGAAACAACCTAGATGTCCATCAGCAGATGAATGGATAAGAAAGCTGTGGTACATATACACAATGGAGTATTACTCAGCCGTTAAAAGAATTCATTTGAATCAGTTCTGATGAGATGGATGAAACTGGAGCCGATTATACAGAGTGAAGTAAGCCAGAAAGACAAACACCAATACAGTATACTAACACATATATATGGAATTTAGGAAGATGGCAATGACGACCCTGTATGCAAGACAGGAAAAGACACAGATGTGTATAATGGACTTTTGGACTCAGAGGGAGAGGGAGAGGGTGGGATGATTTGGGAGAATGGGAATTCTAACATGTATACTATCATGTAAGTATTGAATCGCCAGTCTATGTCTGACGTAGGGTGCAGCATGCTTGGGGCTGGTGCATGGGGATGACCCAGAGAGATGTTGTGGGAGGGAGGTGGGAGGGGGGGGTCATGTTTGGGAACGCATGTAAGAATTAAAGATTTTAAAATTAAAATTAAAAAAAATGCAAAAAAAAAAAAACAAAAACAAACAATCAGTCCTTCCAATGAATATTCAGGACTGATTTCCTTTAGGACAGACTGATTGGATCTCCTCGATGTCCAAGGGACTCTCAAGAGTCTTCTCCAACATCACCGTTCAAAAGCATAATTTTTTGTTGCTCAGCTTTCTTTATACTCCAACTCTCACATCCATACTTGACTACTGGAAAAACCATAACTTTGACTAAATTGACTTTGTTGGCCAAATAATGTCTCTGCTTTTTAATATGCTGTGTGGGTTGATCATAGCTTTCTTTCCAAGGAGCAAGCGTCTTCTAATTTCATGGCTGTACTCACCATCTGCAGTGATTTTGGAGACCAACAAAATAAAGTCTCTGACTGTTTCCATTGTTTCCCCAACTGTTTGCCATGAAGTGATGGAACTCGATGCCATGATCTTAGTTTTCTGAATGTTGAATTTTAAGCAACCTTTTCACTCTCTTCTTTCACTTTCATCAAGAGGCTCTTTAGTTCTTCTTCACTTTCTGCCATAAGGGTGAAGTTATCTGCATATCTGAGGTTATTGATATTTCTCCTGGCAATCTTGATTCCAGCTTGTGCTTCATGCACCCCAATATTTCACATGAGGTACTCTGCATATAAGTGAAATAAGCAGGGTGACAATATACAGCCTTAACATACTTCTTTTCTGATTTGGAACCAGTCTGTTGTTCCATGTCCAGTTCTAACTGATGCTTCTTGACCAGCGTACAGATTTCTCAGGAGCCAGGTCAAGTGGTCTGGTATTCCCATCTCTTTCAGAATTTTCCACAGTTTTTTGTGATCCACACAGTCAAAGGCTTTGGCATAGTCAATAAAGCAGAATTAGATGTTTTTCGGGAACTCTTTTGCTTTGCTGATGAGTCAACGGATGCTGGCAATTTGATATCTGTTTCCTCTTCCTTTTCTAAATCCAGTTTAAATATCTGGAATTTCACGGTTCACATACTGTTAAAGCTTGACTTGGAGAATTTTGAGCATTATGTTGCTGGTTTGTGAGATGAATGCAATTGTGTGGTGGTTTGGACATTCTTTGGCATTGCCTTTTTTACGATTGGAATGAAAAATGAACTTTTCCAGTCTTGTGGCCACTGCTGAGTTTTCCAAATTTGCTGGCATATTGAGTGCAGCACTTTCACAGAATCATTGTTTAGGATTTGAAATAGCTCAACTAGAATTCTATCACCTCTGCCAGCTTTGTTCATAGTATGCTTCCTAGGACCAATTTGACTTTGCATTCCAAGATGTCTGGCTCTAGGTGAATGATCACATCATCATGGTTATCTGGGTCACAAAGATCTTTTTTGAATAATTCGTCTGTATATTCCTGCCACCTTTTCTTAATATCTTCTGCTTAGGTTAGGTCCATGCCATTTCTGTCCTTTATTGAGCCCATCTTTGCATGAAATATTCTCTTGGTATCTCTAATTTTCTTGAAGAGATCTCTAGTCTTTTCTATCCTATTGTTTTACTCTATTTCTTTGTATTGATCACTGAGCAAGGCTTTTTTATCTCTCCTTGCTATTCTTTGGAACTCTGCATTCAAATAGGTATATGTATCAAAAGTGATTTTGGTAACCGTAGCCAAAGACATATAAGGTGGACATAAATGAACAGTGACCCAATTCATTTTCTCTGGGTAGCTTGTTAATAATGAGATTCAACTGCAATCAAATACTCTTAAAATACATGTACAGTTTATTTAAGATGAATTATTGAGGTTTTTCTGCCATAAGCAAATGAGAATTTTTTCTCCTGAAATTAATTTTTAAAGAGGATTCAGCAAGTATTAACCCACTCAAAATGCTGAAAATGTTGAAATTTGGGTGTTCTAAAAATTTTTTATGAATATAATAAATTTCATAAAGCTTGCTACCAGGAAAAAAAAAAAAACAATCTAAAGGCATACATAATTTTGATTGATTTTCATAGTACTTGTGTGCAGTATTTTTCTCTTTTCTAGCTATTCGTTCAAACTCAGGGCACCAAATACCTATCTAGACTTTGAAATCATCGTTGCTCTTCAAGGTGAATAATAACCTTTAGGGATCTATATTTTACTTGCATATTTTCTTATTTCATATATCTACACAAAATCTTGTTCTTTCATCTATCTATAATGTCAAGAATAATCCATCTATCCTGTGATATTTGATGTGATCAAACCATACTCTAATCAAAAGGCAGTATTAATATCCTCTATAACAATTTCAGGTACATATAGCAGCACTGAATAATAGGAATTAGACAGTGGAGAAAACCCATTCACTTGAATATTCAAACATCAAACTATCTTTTGTATACCTTCATTTCAATATACTCAATTTCTATTTGTTTATTTAGTATGCTAATCAGTATGAAGGAAGAAGGCAATGACACCCCACTCCAGTACTCTTGCCTGGGAAATTCCATGGATGGAGGAGCCTGGTAGGCTGCAGTCCATGGGGTCGCAAAGAGTCGGACACGACTGAGTGAATTCACTCACTTTTCACTTTCACGCATTGGAGAAGGAAATGGCAACCCAGTCCAGTGTTCTTGCCTCAAGAATCCCAGGGACAGGAGGAATCTTGTGGGCTGCAGTCTATGGGATCACACGGAGTCGGACATGACTGAAGCAACTTAGGAGCAGTAGCAGCAGCAATCAGTATGAAATATAAATCAGAATGCTGAACAATAAATATCCTTGATTCTCTAAGGTATTTTAGTGAGTCTTGTTATTAATATAGATATTTGACCAAATAACTTGTGTAATTAATCTTTTCAACTGAACTTGTAGACTATGTTAGGTAAAATATAACTTTCAGAAAGTACAATTTTTTTTTCCTCTTTTTAGGGTAGGGAATGCATATCAAGAACACTCAGCACTGACATATTAAACATAATAGATATTATTCTAAGAGCACAGTGTTTAAAAAAGAGGGTGGTTCTCCCAATTCTCCATTAATGCAAAATTATTTTAAGCACTGGTAGCAGACCAAAAAACAAACAAAAAAAAAAAAAAGAAAAAGAAAAGAAGTGTAGATGAACCTTTGGACCAGATCTGAGAGTCTGTCCAATAGACTACAAATGGCCAAAAATTTTAATATTAATTTAGTCCATAAACTAAAGTCCAGAGCCCAGAGATTGGTGTTTTTCAGTGAGCATTCAGAGGTTGTTTACAATGATATTAAACAGTCATGCTTTAGGGGCTGTCTCTGATACAGTCTCCTCTGTTCTTTGTTTGCTCATCTCTTGTTTTCATCTAATTGTTCTTTAACCACTATCAGGATTTACATTCTTAATGATCCCCCAATGCGTTAACTTTTCCTTTTTTTTTTTTTTTTTAGTTTTCCATTAGACTTAAATTTCTCAGTCCTCTGTGTTGACATCAACTTTCTTTCCCTTTTTGGGCTTTTTGGGCTTTTGCCTTTTCGTATGTGTACTTTGCATTTTTGTATTCAGTTCCATCTCTTCATGGCAAATTGATGGGCAAACAATGGAAACAGTGAAAGATCTCCAAAATCACTGCAGAAGGTGAGTACAGTCATGAAATTAAAAGACGCTTGCTCTTTGGAAAGAAAGCTATGAGTAACCTACACAGCATATTAAACAGCAGAGATTACTTTGCCACCAAAGTCTGTCTAGTCAAAGCTATGGTTTTTCTGGTAGTCATGTATGGATGTGAGAGTTGGAGTATAAGGAAAGCCGAGCACTGAATAATTGATACTTTTGAACTGTGGTATTGGAGAAGACTCTTGAGAGTCCCTTGGACTGCAAGCAGATTCAACCAGTCTGTCCTAAAAGGAAATCAGTCCTGAATATTCATTGGGAGGACTGATGCTGAAGCTGAAACTCCAATACTTTGGCCACTTTATGCAAAGAACTGACTCACTGGAAAATACCCTTTTGTTGTGAAATGTTGAAGTTGGGAGGAGAAGGGGATGACAGAGAATGAGATGATTGTATGGCATCACTGACTCAATGAACATGAGTTTGAGTAAGCTCCAGGAGTTGGTGATGGACAGGGAAGCCTGGTGTGCTATAGTCCATGGGGTTGCAAAGAGTCGGACATGACTGAGCAACTGAACTGAACTGATGTGTATTGCACATCCTGACTCCTGGATCCTGGATGAACAGGGTTTACTTCCCTCTATCACATAAGCCTGACTAAGGTACGTTCAGGTTTCAATCATCTATTTCCTTTCAAAACCAACTGTTGCCCTATAACAATGTTTATCTTTATTTTGATGCACACATTAATTTTGAAAATATTTAAAGTGACCAGTCCATGGGGTCACAAATTGTTGGAAACAACTTAGCAACAGAGCAACAACAAACTGACCAAAATCTTATAAAATAATAGTCTCCATTTATTTTCACCAAACTTTATTAATTGTCAACATTTCATTTCCGCCCTCTCTATATAGCTATCTCCCTGTGTATTTGTTAAAAAAGAGAATTATTATAGTCAAAGATGCCATAATATTTACCCCTTTAACTACATCTGCACGTAACTCTATAAAATACTATTATCCAAAATGATAAAAGAACTTTACATTCAGTCAAAACTTTAATTTGGAGAATAAAAAAGAGATGCTATTGTTTAAAAGTTTAACTTTTTAATTACTATAAATAAAAGGAAACTGCTAAACAAATGAGTGAAAAATTTCTTCCCTACTATTTTCATATTCATATATTGCATTGAGTTTTCTAAACGATGGAGTTTTAGATGAAGTTTTTCAGATTACATTTTATTATCAATAGCTATCTTTTCTACTTATAATTTTTTTCATGTGCTTTTAATTTTTTCACCGTATTTTATTTGTTACCCTATTTAGGATAGCCAACGGAATTGACTACTTTCATTATTTACTACCATATGCTTCAAATTATTTATGTTATTGGAACATTTTTTATTCCCTTAGCTTTAAATGCCACTGGACTGTAAACTCTTTGAGAATAGGAGGTTTTGTCTGTTATGTTAACCATATTTTCCTGGCTCCTGAAACAATACAATTACATAAAAGTTTCTCAGTAAATATTTTGCTGAATCAAAGAATGAATGAAATGTAAATACTTGTTCTTCTTCAAGAATTCTTGCCTAACTTTCAATATTTTATGTGTAAGCCTCCACTGAATTTTACTCAGAATTGGTCAGTTTCTCCTTTGTGTTACTCTGTCTATAGGGTCTATGTTTTTGAGTAGTGCTATTAAGTGTTACCAGTTTTGCTAAATTAAAAAAAAAAAGAATGAAAACTATATTAAAAAAAAACTTGCTTAAAATATGCCTCTAAAATGGACTAGGTAAGTCAAAAATTGAAATTTCACAGAAGAGGTCATATTTTTAGCAAAAAAAAAAATGCATGCAATGCAGTTTTATAAATTAAATTGTCACAATCCTGATGTCTGAAACTGTCACAGATTTATTACTTAATAGTTCTGTACATAAGATGTTTCTCACGCATATCAGTGGGTTTAAACGAAGATGTTGGCAGGACTGCATGTTTTTCTGGATTCTGTTTGAAAGAATCTATTTTTTTTTGCCTTTTTCTGCTTCTATGGGCCAGACACATTCTTTGTCTCACAGTCTCTGGCTCTATCTTTAAAGCCAGAAGCATTTAATTTCTATGACCACTCTTCCTTTGCCACATCTCCTTTTGACTCTGAACAATACCTCCATCTTTCACTTTTAAGGACACTTGGGATTATATATGATCCTCCCAGAATATCTAGGATAATCTATTTTGTTGTCACTGTGTTCAGTTGCCCAGTAGTAGCCAACTCTTTGAGACTCCTTGAACTACAGAACAGAAGGCCTCACTGTCCTTCAACATCTCCTGAAGTTTGTCCAAGTTCATGTTCATTACATCAGTGATGACATCCAGCCATCTGAACCTCCGATGCCCACTTCTCCTTGTGCTCTCAATCTTTCCAAGCATCAGGGAGTTTTCCAATGGGTGGTTTGTTCGTATCAGATGACCAAAATACTAGAGCTTCAGCATCAGTCCTTCCAGTGAATACTCAGGGTTGATTTACGTTAAGATTAACTGGTTTGATCTCCTTGCTGTCCAAGGGACTTTCAGGAGGCTTCAGCACCACAGTTGGAGGGCATCAATTCTTTGGTATTCTACCTTTTTTACAGTCCAGCTCTCACAACTGTGTGTGAGCACTGGGAAGACCACAGCCTTGATGATATGGACCTTTGTTGGCAGAGTACTGTCTCTGCTTTTCAACACACTGTCTAGTTTTCTCATCACTTTCCTGCCAAGAAGAAATCATCCTCTGATTTCATGGCTGCAGCCACCATCCGCAGTGATTTCAGAGCCCAAGAAGAGGAAATCTTTCACTACTTCCACCTTTTCCCCTTCTGTTTGCCATACAGTAATGGGTCTAGATGCCATGATCTTAGTTTTAATATTTAGTCTTAAGACAGCTCTTTCACTCTTGTTCTTCACCATCAAGAGGCTCTTTAGTTCCTCTTTGCTTTCTGCCATTAGAGTGGTGTCATCCGCATGTCTGAGGTTGTTGATGTTTCTCCCACCTATCTTGATTCCACTTGTAGCTCATCCAGCCTGGCATTTCTCATGATGTGCCCAAGTGTATAGGTTACACTGAGCAAAACAGTGACAGCAGACTGCCCTGTCTTACTCCTTTCTCGATCTTGAACCCATCTTGAACCAGTTGTTCAATACAGGGTTCTAACTGTTGCTTCTTGACCCGCATACATGTTTCTCAGAGATTGTCTGGTATTCCCATATCTCTAAGAGCTTTCCACAGTTTGTCATGATCCACACAGTAAAAGACTTTGAGTAGTCAATGAAGCAGAAATAGATGTTTTTCTGAAATTCCCTTGCTTTCTCTGTAATCCAGCAAATGTTGACAATTTGATCTCTAGTTCCTCTTCCTTTTCTAAACCCTTCTTGGACATCTGGAAGTTCTTGATCTGCAAAATGATGAAGCCTAGGATTAAATTCACCCATTCCCATCCATTTTAGTTATCTGATTTCTAGGATGTTGATGTTTATTCTTACAATCTCCTGCTTGACCATGCCCAATTTTCCTTGACTCATGGGCCTAATATTCCAGGTTCCTATACAACACTGTTCTTTGCAGCATCAAATTTTACTTTCATCACCAGATACATCCACAACTGACCATCGTATTCACTTTGGCCCAGCCACTTGATTCATTCTGAGGCTATTGGCAATTCTCCTTCGCTCTTCCTCAGTAGCATATCAGACACCTTCAGATCTGGGGGACTCATCTTTTGGTGTCATATCTTTTGGTCTTTTATATAGTTTATGATGTTCTCATGGCAAGCATGCTGGGGTGGTTAGCCATTTCCTCCTCCAGTGGATCAGGTTTTGTCAGAACTCTGTTATGCCTCATCCATCTTGGGTGGCCCTGCATGGCATGAGTCATAGCTTCATTGAGTTATGCAAGCCCCTTCATCGTGCCAAGGCAGAGATCTCTGTTTTAAGCTGAGCTAATTAGCAACCTTGATTCTACCTGCAATGTTAACTATGTAATCCTTCTTTGTCAGGTAACATTACATACTCATAGATTCTGAGAATTAGGATATGGAGATATATTTATATATCACAAATCATTATATCTGTATATCCTGAAATATATAGCAAACATTATCAGTACATTCAATATTTGTGCTCTATGTTATATTATTTGACTAATTTTAATTTATTTCTAAAAATAAACAGCCTTCAACTGGATTTCATGTAAAAAATGTTCAAAAGCCATTTTCCAAGTTGATTGCTTTAATAGTTGCTAGTAGTGTAAAATGTTTCCTCTGATAATGTTTTTCAAATATATATAATTAAAACTTTTTTCTAAGATAAATTCTAGATATCCTTCCTCAGTAATATTCTATTTTTTTTTTTAATTCTTAGAAAAGTTAAGTCCATTACTCTGAATTCATCACATTGAGAGTAAGACTACAGTCTTTAGTCTTACTTACAAGATAAAAGCTTATATTCCATCTAGCATATCATCTAGCTACACAATAAATGCATAATGGTTGAACTGCAATCTGTACCCAAAAAAAGTTCAATAGGTTATGACATTTTAATTAATTCAAATAACACAGAATAGTGATTTGCTGAGGTTTTTCAGCCACATGTAGGAGTTCCAGGATTGCAAAGAGAACACATGATTCTGAAAGATGTATTCATATGCATTTGATTCAGTTCAGTTCAGTTCAGTTCAGTCACTCAGTCGTGTCTGACTCTCTGGGACCCCATGAATCGCAGCATGCCAGGCCTCCCTGTTCATCATCATCTCCCGGAGTTCACTCAGAGTCATGTCCATTGAGTCCGTGATGCCATCCAGCCATATCATCCTCGGTCGTCCCCTTCTCCTACTGCCCCCAATACCTCCCAACATCAGAGTCTTTTCCAATGAGTTAACTCTTCGCATGAGATGGCCAAAGTACTGGAGTTTCAGCTTCAGCATCATTCCCTCCAAAGAAATCCCAGGGTTGATTTCCTTCAGAATGGACTGGTTGGATCTCCTTGCAGACCAAGGGACTCTCAAGAGTATTCTCCAACATCAGAGTTCAAAAACATCAATTCTTCAGCGCTCAGCCTTCTTCATAGTACAACTCTCACATCCATACATGACCACAGGAAAAACCATAGCCTTGACTAGACGGACCTTAGTTGACAAAGTAATGTCCCTGCCTTTTTTTTGTTTTTGGCTGTTCAGTAAATGTCAGCTAATGATCAGACTATTTTTTGTTTTATTTTTGTTTTAATTTTTTTTTAGTTTTTTTAATTTTTTAATTTTAAAATCTTTAATTCTTGCATACATTCCCAAACATGAACCCCCTCCCACCTCCCCTCCCCATAACATCTCTCTGGGTCATCCCCGTGCACCAGCCCCATGCATGCTGTATCCTGCATCAGACATAGACTGGCGATTCAATTCTTACATGATAGTATACATGTTAGAATGCCATTCTCCCAAATCATCCCACCCTCTCCCTCTCCCTCTGAGTCCAAAAGTCCGTTATACACATCTGTGTCTTTTTTCCTGTCTTGCATACAGGGTCGTCATTGCCATCTTTCTAAATTCCATATATATGTGTTAGTATACTGTATTGGTGTTTTTCTTTCTGGCTTACTTCACCCTGTATAATCGGCTCCAGTTTCATCCATCTCAACAGAACTGATTCAAACGAATTCTTTTTAACGGCTGAGTAATACTCCGTTGTGTATATGTACCACAGCTTTCTTATCCATTCATCTGCTGATGGACATCTAGGTTGTTTCCATGTCCTGGCTATGATAAACAGTGCTGCGGTGAACATTGGGGTACATGTGTCTCTTTCAATTCTGGTTTCCTCGGTGTGTATGCCCAGCGGTGGGATTGCTGGGTCATAAGGTAGTTCTATTTGCAATTTTTGAAGGAATCTCCACACTGTTCTCCATAGTGGCTGTACTAGTTTGCATTCCCACCAACAGTGTAGGAGGGTTCCCTTTTCTCCACACCCTCTCCAGCATTTATTGCTTGCAGATTTTTGGATCGCAGCCATTCTGACTGGTGTGAAGTGGTACCTCATTGTGGTTTTGATTTGCATTTCTCTAATCATGAGTGATGTTGAGTATCTTTTCATGTGTTTGTTAGCCATCCGTATGTCTTCTTTGGAGAAATGTCTATTTAGTTCTTTGGCCCATTTTTTGATTGGGTCGTTTATTTTTCTGGAGTTGAGCTGCATAAGTTGCTTGTATAATTTTGAGATTAGTTGTTTGTCAGTTGCTTCATTTGCTATTATTTTCTCCCATTCAGAAGGCTGTCTTTTCACCTTGCTTATATTTTCCTTGGTTGTGCAGAAGCTTTTAATTTTAATTAGATCCCATTTGTTTATTTTTGCTTTTATTTCCAGAATTCTGGGAGGTGGATCATAGAGGATCCTGCTGTGATTTATGTCTGAGAGTGTTTTGCCTATGTTCTCCTCTAGGAGTTTTATAGTTTCTGGTCTTACATTTAGATCTTTAATCCATTTTGAGTTAATTTTTGTGTGCGGTGTTAGAAAGTGATCTAGTTTCATTCTTTTACAAGTGGTTGACCAGTTTTCCCAGCACCACTTGTTAAAGAGATTGTCTTTACTCCATTGTGTATTCTTGCCTCCTTTGTCAAAGATAAGGTGTCCATATGTCTGTGGATTTATCTCTGGGCTTTCTGTTTTGTTCCATTGATCTATATGTCTGTCTTTGTGCCAGTACCATACTGTTTTGATGACTGTGGCTTTGTAGTAGAGCCTGAAGTCAGGCAAGTTGATTCCTCCAGTTCCATTCTTCTTTCTCAAGATTGCTTTGGCTATTCGAGGTTTTTTGTATTTCCATACAAATCTTGAATATGCTGTCTAGGTTGGTCATAACTTTCTTCCAAGGAGTAAACGTCTTTTAATTTCATGGCTGCAGTCACCATCTGTGGTGATTTTGGAGCCCAAAAAAATAAAGTCTGACATTGTTTCCACTGTTTCCCCATCTATTTTCCATGAAGTGATGGGACTGGATGTCATCATCTTTGTTTGCTGAATGTTGAGCTTTAAGCCAACTTTTTCACTCTCCTCTTTCACTTTCATCAAGAGGCTTTTTAGCTCCTCTTCACTTTCTGCCATAAGGGTGGTGTCCTCTGCATATCTGAGGTTATTGATATTTCTCCTGGCAATCTTGATTCCAGCTTGTGTTTCTTCCAGCCCAGCATTTCTCATGATGTACTCTGCATATAAGTTAAATAAACAGGGTGACAATATACAGCCTTACAAATACAAGACCAGGAGCTGGCTGTGGCTCAGATCATGAACTCCTTATTACCAAATTCAGACTTAAATTGAAGAAAGTAGGGAAAACCGCTAGACCATTCAGGTATGACCTAAATCAAATCCCTTATGATTATACAGTGGAAGTGAGAAATAGATTTAAGGGCCTAGATCTTATGGATAGAGTGCATTTGATTGCTAGAGAAAAATGTAAATTCATTAAATTTATATATTAAATTATTATATATTTAAAAGAGTGTTATAAGAATGCCAGAGGGTATTTATGTTTATGAAAAACAGGATTGAATAGCCAATTTTATGATGACTGTCAGGGCTGACTGTGCTCTTCTGCACATAGTCCCTAGCTCCCACCTACACAACTCTGAAACTCCCCTTAAAAAAATTATTGTCCCCTGCTCAGTGGTAGGGATTTGGCCTTTGGACAAGAATCTAACTTCTCTTCAGGCTGCCAGCTTCTTGAATGAAGCAAACTTTCCTTTCTACAATGCTTGCCTCTCAAGTATTTGATTTTGAGTGTCAATCATTTGGGCTTGAGGTCAATGATAGATTTTGGCAATCAGCATAGGACTATACCCCTACAGTGTCTTGCTCCTCTGAGTTTCCTGAAGGAAAGCCATCAGGTATGGCATCATACTAGAATGGTCATAATGAGCCAGCTGCTCATGGTTAGCTGGTTCCAAGGCAGGTATTTTGGGGGATGCTACCAGTAATTGCCAAAACTATTTGCTTTGGGGAAATACCCACTGTTTTTCCCCTGCTCAGAACTTACTACCAAACTCTGCTTTCAGTTATTGGGAAAAGAAACAATAATATTATAAAGCCAATGACTTTTCTCTGTCTCAGAGAACTTAATGCTGTACATAGGCCTAAACAAATATGCTTTTACTCTAGAGAATTCATTTGTTGTTGTTCAGCCCTTATCCTGTCCAAATCTTTGTGACTCCATGAACTGCAGCACACCAGGCGTCTCTGTCCCTCAAAATTTCCCAGAGTTTGCCCAAGTTCATTGCATCAACGATACCATCCAGCCATCTCATCCTTAATAGCCCTCTTCTCCTCCTGCCTTCAGTCTTTCCCAACATCAGGATCTTTTCCAGTGAGTCAGTTCTTCATATCAGGTGGCCAAAGGATTAGAGTTTCAGCTTCAGCATCAGTCCCTCCAGTGAACATTCAGAATTGACTGTCTTTAGGATTGACTAGTTGGATCTTCTTGCTGTCCTAGGGACTCTCAAGAGTCTTCTCCAACATCACAGTTCAAAGGCATTAATTTTTCAGTCCTCAGCCTTTTTTATTGTCCAGCTCTCACATCTACACAGGGCTTCCCTGGTGGCTCAGAGGTTAAAACGTCTGTCTCCAATGCGAGAGACCTGGGTTCGACCCCTGGGTTGGGAATATCCCCTGGAGAAGGAAATGGTAACCCACTCCAGTATTCTTGCCTGGAGAATCCCATGGATAGAGAAGCCTGGTAGGCTATAGTCCACAGGGTCGCAAAGAGTAGGACATGGCTGAGCGACTTCACCTTCACATCTATACATGACTATTGGAAAAACCATAGCTTTGACTAGACGGACCTTTGTTGGCAAAGTAATGTCTCTGCTTTTCAATACACTGTCCAGGTTTGTCATAGTTTTTCTTCCAAGGAGCCAGTGTCTTTTAATTTCATGGCTGCACTCACTGTCTGCAGTGATTTTGGAGCCCAGTAAATAAAATCTGCTACTGTTTCCACTTTTTCCCCATTTATTTGCCATTGCATGTTGGGACCAGATGCCATGATCTTAGTTTCTTGAAGGCTGAATTTTAAGACAGTTTTCCCACTCTCCTCTTTTATCTTTATCAAGAGATTCTTTAGTTCCTCTTCACTTTCTGCCATTAGGATGGTATCATCTGCATATATGAGGTTGTTGATATTTCTCCTGGCAATTTTGACACAAACTTGTGATTCATCCAGCCTGGCATTTCACATGATGTACTTTGCATATAGCTTAAATAAGCAGCATGACAGTATACAGCCTTAATGATTTCTTTTCCAATTTTGAGCCAGTCCATTTTTCCATGTGGAGTTCTAACTGTTGCTTCTTGACCAGCATACAGGTTTCTTAGGAAGCTGGTAAGGTGTTTTTGGTATTTCCATCTCTTTAAGAATTTCCACAGTTTGTTGTGATCCACTAAGTCAAAGGCTTTAGCATAATTAAACTAGATATTTTTATGGAATTATCTTGCTTTTTCTTTGATCCAGTGGATGTTGAGAATTTGGTCTCTGGTTCCTCTGCCTTTTCTAAATCCAGTTTGCACATCTGGAAATTCTGCATTCATGTACTGTTGAAACCTAACTTGAAGGATTTTGAGCTAGCATGTGAAATTAGCACACTTGTACAATACTCTGAATATTCTTTGGCATAGTTCTTTTTTGGGATTGGAATGAAAACTGACCTTTTCCTGTCCTGTGGCTACTAATGAGTTTTTCAAATTTACTGGCATATTGAGTGCAGCACTTTCACAGCATCAGCTTTTAGGATTTGAAATAGCCCAGCTGGAATTTCAGCACCCCCTCTTGTTTGTAGTAATGCTTCCTAAGGCCCACTTGACTTCACACTCCAGGATGCCTGGCTCTAGGTGAGTGACCACACCATCGTGGTTATCTGAGTCATTAAGACCTTTATAGTACAATTCTTCTGTGTATTCTTGCCACCTCTTCTTAATCTCTTTCTTTGTGTTAGGTCCTTTCTGTCTCTGTCCTTTATTATGCCCATCTTTGCATGAACATTTCCCTTGGTATCTCTAATTTTCATGAAGAGATCTCTAGTCTTTCCCATTCTATTGCTTTCCTCTATTTCCTTACTCACAGGATAAAACTTGGACCCAACAGACAATGGTAATTCTACACTGACATTTTTATAGACTAGTAAAAATTTACTGATATTGTGTGACTCTTATAGTAGGCTCACATACCATAGACATTCCACTAGATAAATCTGAAAAAAAAAAAAGTTTCTGTTTTAACAGATACTAAAATGTTGATTTAACTTGAGCAGTTGAACCAAAAAGAAATAAAGAAATTAAAATATCACCAACAGATAATTAAAAAGATGTTTTACATTCAGAGTATTAACAAAAAAGATAATTCATTTCTATAGGAGTAAGTATGGCATTGTTTTTCATATATTGTGTCCTTACTTTTTTATCTGTTATGTCATGCATCTATTTTACTATTATCTAGATAAGTATATTTCATTAAAGTGATAAAAGAGAATCATAGTATTATGCGTGTTCATTTCCTTAAGCAGAATGCAGTAGTAAATTTGACGAGTGGTTTAATTTTAATTCCTGCAAAATTCTTTGGATGATCTTGCTTTTCTTTTTTTTTTTTAATTTTTAATTTGAGCGTGAAAGTGTGCAACAGAAGATGGTTGACTTTTTGATAGGGAAACGCTAACACACATAAGGAGATCATTCTGAAAGCTACATATTAAAGCTTTAGGGCCGTTTTTATGATCTTTATCCTACACATGATTGAATAAAGCTTTAAGACTAAGATTCCCTTAGGTGTCTTAATGGTTAGGCCTAATTTATTTGACAACTTGGCTACACAGTGGCACTGTGGGTAGGCTGCTTCTCAGCACATATCTTGCGATATAGAACTCCAACAAACTAGGAACATGTGTTGTAAACTGGAGCAGTTTAACAGAGCATTTAATGATTATTTGGTTGAAAATCTCTATAAAGGGAACAGGAAATTCACACACCAGGCCGCAATGTTCTTTCCCTAAACATTTAAATGAAGTGATTAAGGGTTTATTTGCTTTTTATGTCTGCCATTTCACCATTTTAGTTTTATACACTGACTTTTATAGTGACTGACGCTGGTTCAGGAAACAGATGTGCTTTTATTAAGTGCAATTTTTTTTTAACAAAAAAGGAGGAAGTAATGTATCAAATGTAAATGTTATAGTTAAGATGAGTAAATGCTAGAAAAATAGTCTGCAGGCATATAAACCAAGGTATTATATAATAGTCAAAAACATTCAGTGGCCCAGTCACAGAAGGGCAAATACTGCATGATTTAACTTACATGATGTTTCTAATTAATGAAACTCAGAGGAGGAAAGAACTAAATGGTGTTTGCCAGGGTTTGATGGGAAGGGGAAACAGAAAGTTGCTAATCAGTGTATGAAAAAGTTCTTCAGTTATAGAGGATGAAAAAGTTTTCTCTGATAAACAACATTGGGTCTTTAGGTGATCATAGTACAATTAAGATCTACCTCCTTAACAGATTTTTAAGTGTTCTTTTACTATAAAACAAATATTTGTACAATTTTTTACATATATATATATACATACATATATACATACACACACACACACACACACACACATATATATATATATATATATATATACACACACATATACGCACACACACATGCACACAAATGGCTACTGTAGAGGGCTATTCATTTCTTCCAAAAATATTAAAAACTATACTTTTAGTTTTATTTAATGTTCAAAGGAAACTCCTGAATTTCTGAATAAAATGTATGATGTACACCAATGCTTTCCAATCACTTTTAGAGCAACAGGACATTTTAAAAACATAAAACAGAAACATTTATGCAAAATGATACATATTCAAATTTTAAAATATTTACTACGTATATGATTTATAGGAAAATAAACAGAAATGCTTGGAGAAGGCAATGGCACCCCACTCCAGTACTCTTGCCTGGAAAATCCCAAGGACAGAGGAGCCTGGTGGGCTGCAGTCCATGGGGTCGCTGAGAGTTGGACATGACTCAGTGACTTCCCTTTCACTTTTCACTTTCATGCGTTGGAGAAGGAAATGGCAACCCACTCCAGTGTTCTTGCCTGGAGAATCCCAGGAATGGCGGAGCCTGGTGGGCTGCCATCTATGGGGTTGCATAGAGTCGGACACGACTGAAGCGACTTAGCAGCAGCAGCAGCAAACAGAAACGCTGGGCTGGAAGAAGCGCAAGCTGGAATCAAGATTGCCAGGAGAAATATCAATAACCTCAGATATGCAGATGACACCACCCTTATGGCAGAAAGTGAAGAGGAACTTTTAGTTTAGCCTCTTGACGAAAGCGAAAGAGGAGAGCAAAAAAGTTGGCTTAAAGCTCAACATTCAGAAAACGAAGATCATGGCATCTGGTCTCATCACTTCATGGGAAATAGATGGGGAAACAGTGGAAACAGTGTCAGACTTTATTTTTTGGGGCTCCAAAATCACTGCAGATGGTGATTGTAGCCATGAAATTAAAAGATGCTTACTCCTTGGAAGGAAAGTTATGACCAACCTAGATAACATATTCAAAAGCAGAGACATTACTTGGCCGACTAAGGTCCGTCTAGCCAAGGCTATGGTTTTTCCAGCGGTCATGTATGGATGTGAGAGTTGGACTGTGAAGAAAGCTGAGTGCCGAAGAATTGATGCTTTCTGAAATGTAGTGTTGGAGAAGACTCTTGAGAGTCCCTTGGACTGCAACGAGATTCAACCAGCCCATTCTAAAGAGATCAGCCTGGGTGATCTTTGGAAGGAATGATGCTAAAGCTGAAACTCCAATACTTTGGCCACCTCATGCGAAGAGTTGACTGATTGGAAAAGACTCTGATGCTGGGAGGGGTTGAGGGCAGGAGGAAAAGGGGACGACAGAGGATGACATGGCTGGATGGCATCACTGACTCAATGGACGTGAGTCTGAATGAACTCCGGGAGTTGGTGATGGACAGGGAGGCCTGGTGTGCTGCAATTCATGTGGTTGCAAAGAGTCGGACACAACTGATTGAGTGAACTGAACTGAACTGAACTGAACTGAAATAGATAGTTAAATCTACAGAAGTATTCTGCCTAGAAATCTCACTTTGTATTTTTTTTTAATCACAAAATTCAGAGCTAAATATCAGACAAAGATTTCAATGATTTTTTTTTCTTAATGAATAGAGAGCAGATCTCAAGTATGAAAACCAAAAGAGATTCTGTTAAAGATAGTGCTCAGCATGAATGGAAGGAGCAAGTTGTTAGAATCCCCAATCTCCATATTTAGAGAGCTGATTAGAGGTGATTGAATGGAGGTGGTCACTTTTCCAAGTGTGAGTCTTAAGAGCACATGTGGCCCGTGTCTGAAGGCCTTAGCATACCCAGTCCATCCCCTAGTATTAAAGAACCTAGTCATTTTTGCATTCTTAGATGAGTAAATGCCTTGTGGCCTAAATCCAGAATAGAATTCCCTGGTGTTTTAGTCAGTAGAGTCTGCCTGCAATGCAGGAGACCCGGGTTCAGTCCCTGGGTTGGGAAGATCCCTTGGAGAAGGAAATGGCAACCTGCTCGAGTATTCTTGCCTGAAGAATTCCATGGACCTGGTGGGCTACAGTCCATGGGGTCACAAAGAGTCAGACACGACTGAGTGACTAACACTTTAACTTTCACTGGACATTTTGGTTTGCCCTTTAGAGCCAGGATAAGGCCTATCTTCAGACACAGACCCATGTCTTTCTTTATAAGAGGGGAAAAAAATTGCAGACTAGCATATTTTTCACTGATCATAGAGGATTCTGCATCTCTTCATGTGAGGGACAAAATAAAGCTGTTAATATTTTGCCTCGGGGGTCCTTTTATTGGAAGCATTCAATTAATTATTGCTTTGAGGGAGTGGTTTCAGTCTCTACCTGTTATCTATTAAAATCTTCAGGTTTGCTTCTCTTAGTAGGCTTCCTGATTGACAGTGTACATCACCTCTCTAGAGAAATCTTTATCTTTAGCCTAAGCAGGATGGAATAGACATGGGCTTTCATTTACTCTGAATTTTACAGGGACTTCTTATTTTTACATAAATTATTAACCATTTCATGAATTTTCCATATGTATATTTTAACTGTCTCTGACAATTTCAGCTCTGTCTTCACCCAAAACTTCCTTGCTGTCCTCAGGTATTGTAGAAGAGTCATTAGTTTCTATTGCTCTACTTTGGGCTAAAGACATATATATTTCAAACTTGAAATTGATTATTCTTAAACTAGGTTCATATAGAACAGACTTTTTCTTCTTACAAAAAAATTTTAACGAATTTTGCAATATTTTTGTAGCTTTCTGAGTTTTTTTGATACATGTATATATTTTCCTCTTTTTCTAGGTTAAACAGCAGATTTTATATAGCGTTTGCTTTATATTTTCAAATCTTATGGTGTCTTTAAGCTCAAGTGTGTGTGTGTGTGTGTGTGTGTGTGTGTGTGTGTAATAGTTCTAGGTTTCTTTTTTGCTTTTATTTATTCATTCAGAACCTGGCAGTCTAAGAAAATGTCTATATTCCTTCTATATTGTCAATCAGTTGTCAGCTGGTATGTTTCACATTCTGTCTGGAAATTTCCTAGCTAGGAATAATTTTTTAGGTACATTTCCTATTTGTACATTTTTTAAGTGAAGGAAATCATTTCAGAAATCAGTGTTGCAAACTTTCCACTATTACAGTAATAAAGATCACATATCATTAGCTTCCACTCACGTTCACTGCTTGCTTTCTTTCATTTCCTCATGAACAGCATCTTAGGACCTTTCAGTTCAGTTCAGTTCAGTCACTCTGTCATGTCCAACTCTGTGCGACCCCATGGACTGCAGCACACCAGGCCTCCCTGTCCATCACCAACTTCCAGAGTTTCCTCAAACTCATGTCCATTGAGTCAGTGGTGCCATCCAACCATTTCATCCTCTGTTGACCCTTTCTCCACCTGTCTTCAATCTTTCCCAGCATCAGGATTTTTTAATATGAGTCAGTTCTTCACATCAGGTGGCCAAAGTATTGGAGTTTCAGCTTCAGCATCAGTCCTTCCAATGAATATTCAGGACTGATTTCCTTTAGGATGGACTGGTTGGATCTCCTTGCAGTCCAAGGGACTCTCAAGAATCTTCTCTAAACACCACAGTTCAAAAGCATCAATTCTTCAGTGCTTAGCTTTCTATTTATGTTTCTGCAAACATTTATTCATGTTCTTCTATTTTCTCCTGATACCTGAATTCATTATCATATGTTCAAGACCTAAATTATTTTTCAGTTAGTATGTGTTATATAACAAACCATCCCAAAATGTAGCCTCTTAAAGAAAGGATAATAATTTTATCATCATTCATGACTTTTGTAAGTCAATAAATTGGGAAAAGATTAGATGAGCAGTTCAGGTTCAAAATATCTCATTTGAATACAGTTGGATTATGCAGCTGGATATGAAATAGCAGGGTACTGGAGCTGCTAGATACTGTTCAGATATGTCTTTCTTTATGTAGTCTCAAGGTCATCTCATATAATGTTTTCACATTCAATAATCTGGGCTTCTTCCCAGTATAGGAGCCTCAAGACAGCTATAGTTTCTACATGTTAGCTGGCTTCTCTCAGGGCCATAGTTCCAAGAGAGTAGAACTGTGGGTAAATATTTGCTTCAGGATTCAGTCATGGCATCATTCATGCCAAACTTCATTGGGTGAAGTGGTCACAATGTCTACCCAAATACAAGAATAGGGGACATGGACTCAATACTCAGTGGGAGGAATATTAAGGTCTCATTGTAAGAAGAGCATGTAGAATGGGCTATATTTTTAGAAGCATCTTTAGAAAATTCATTCTGCTAAAGGCTTTAGCCAAAATGTTCCTACATTTTTATTTAATTTACTCTTACATTTACATTAATCAAAAATTAAGTTTTTCTAAAATGAGTGTTAAAAACTGAATTGCGTACCCTCAAAATTCTGATGTGGAAGCCCTAACCCTCAACGTGATGTTATTGGAAATGGGGTTTTTAAGCATATAATTAATGTTAAATGAGATCACAATAATAGTTTCCTAATGTAAGAAAATAAATTTCTGTTTAAGCCACACAGTCTGTGATATCTTCTTCTTAAGGCAGCACACGCTAACAAATACAAAAAGCAAAGCAATTGTTTTTAGCTTAAAAGATGGAAAATATGTGTTTCATATCATTCTCTGGGAGCTCACAATGCAGTTGATCAAATAAAATTCTCTGAAAAGTCATGAAATAAAGAGATATGTTCAACTGTATTTAATTGCATTTAAATCACGGATTCCCAAACTCCTCTGTACATCAAGTAGTTCTCCTTTCACACTGATGCTTCTGTTGAATCTCGTGGAATAATGTAGTTTTATGCAGTATGGTATTTTAATAAAAATTGAGCATGGCTCATTTGTATTAGATTTTCTACTTAAAGGAAATGAAGTCTACTCCAGAAATACCTCTTTCTTAGTTACGTGCATGATTATCAGATGGTGGTTACATTAATTTATACTATTTAGCTTTAACCTAGAATTTTTACATATATTGTGGAAAAGTGGATTTAAAGAGATGAATTAGTAAGGATTAATATATGTTCTTCTTGGGCTTCCCTGGTAGCTCAGACAGTAAAGAATCTGCTTGCAATTCCACCCCTGGATCAGAAAGATCCCCTGGAGAAGAAAATGGTAGTCCACTCTAGTATTCTTGCCTGGAGAATTCCATGGACTGAGGAGCCTAACAGACAGTCCTTAGTGTTGCAAAGAGTCTGACACGGCTCAACAACTAACACTTTCACTTCAATATATGCTCTTAATCTCTTTTAAGAAGACATTTATCGAATGTCTGCTATCAGCTACACACTGTCCTAAACATGTACTTGATGGAGAAATTAACATTTTCAAGGATTTTATAGCTGGAAGAGTAAGATAACATTTTGTGGGAAAAAAAAAAGGAGCTATATAATACCATGTGTTTGGCTTTCAGAATAATGATAACAATTAGAATAGGCACTTATTGGAAACATACTGTGTTTCAAGTACGATGCTAGGCACCTTTAAGTATACCATCCATTTAAAATTTATAACAGTCAACCATATATTACAGATACTGCCATAATCCTTTTTGCCTGAATTAAGAAGCTTAAATTCAAACAAGTCAAGCGATTTGCCTGATAAATGACATACTTCTGATCAGTGAGGTTGAGAGGAAAGGCTTTGATTTGATTTTTTTATGAGTGAGCAGATTTGTGCAGAACAGAACACTGCAGAATAAGGCTCTCCTTAGAGAGGAAGAAGCCTTGACAGTATCTTGAGGAAGTGTACATATGTCAGCCATTTGAAAATTGCAAATGGTGTGGTGTGACTCTCAACATTTTTAGCTGGGTAAAGAGAGGAACACAATCATACCATTCTGAACTACAACAAAAGAAAAACAGGTACTAGAAAAAAATTATGTTCAGTAAAAAATTATATTAATATAGGCCAGTAGTTCTCAAGAGGGTTGTTCAGCTCCATAAGGGACATTTTATTTCAAAAATTGTTGGACATTGCTGTCATTTACTATGTAGGGTTTGGGACTATTAGACAGCTAGCAATGTGCAAGAAGTCTCACACAAATAATGAATTATTTTGAGCTGAGCGACATTTCAAATGTTCCTTAGGATATTAATTTAGGGAAATTCTTGTTTAAAAGTATATAAAGTCTAAATCCATTGTGCATATAAACAAAAGATTTGTTGTTCTCAGGTTTACTAAATATTAATTTTTTACAATCAAAAGACCTCAGTGTGAATCTATAGAAATTACACTTAAATTTGTTGAAAACCAGTCAGAGACATTCAGAATAGAAAATCGCATCACTAATGGTAATGCTAAATATTTAGTTTGGTCACCAATATTGTGTGTATGTCTGCATTTGTGACTCATACACTAGATGGGATTCCACGAATAGAATAAACATCAACTTTGTTATGAGTTCTATCGTTGTATCTGTAAATGTGCGAAATTAAATGCATGTTAGTTGATTATCAATAGATTTTCTCACTTTTCATATTGAGTTAAATTTTGGGCATTGAAGCAAGTTTGTAAAAATATGAATGCGGATTATTTCATTATTATTAATTTCAATTTAAGGTTTTAAAGGGAGGTTTGTACATGTTTACAAACAGAGCAAGGAAGCATTAGATATCATAGAGAACCATAGATACTGTCTTAGCATAGATTAAATATGGAAGGCAGAATATATACATTCTTTTTCTTTTCTCCTCTGCGTTGTTATCTCTATTTTAAAATTCTCATCTATCTAAACTTTGTTCCACTTACAGGAGTCAGGTTCTATTTTTAGCCATTAAATTGTAAACAAGAATTGCTAGATAAGATTTCTGAAAAGGCTTTTTGACAAGGGATTGTCTCTGTTCATGAGCTGCTTTTGTCTTTCCACTGTACTGCTTTTGTCGTCTTTCTACTTAGAATGATACCCAGAGATTTAGCAGAAACATGGCAAGCATGATGGAGAAAAGCCAAGTGATGATAGTAATGGGGCAGAAAAAGGAGAAGAGATATTAGTTCACAATCTTATGAAATCACTATACCTGCCTATATTTTGGCATCTTAAGTAAAATCAATAAACTCTTCACTTTTAAAGTTATTGTTTAGTTAGCCGCAGTGTCCATGCAAACTTGAGAAGAGCAACACAACATGATGGCATAGTGTAATGATGAAGAAGCCAGGATCCCTGAGGACACTGTGCACTTTACTCTCTGGAATGCCAGCTTCCTTACTTTCAGTTAAGAGAGACAAAGAAATCCACCCTTGGTTAAGACAGTATTTGTTGGGTTTTGATTACTAAGAAGCTCATTTTTAACTCATATTAAGCAATATAGAAAAGTCATTGCTTGAATGATAACAGGTCCAGGTTTTCATTCAAGCAGTTTATTGAGAGAATATCCATGGAATACAAGTACTAAAAGCTGACATTAAAATACTGAACAAGACCCTCAGTGCCTCTGTTAATTGATAGTTGTGGTTAGCACTGAGAGTTTGATACGAGTTTCAGTCTGCATTAGAAGATGATAGGACACACAAGGACTTTCTATTCCTACATTAGGAGGAAGTTAAACAGGAATAGGTCTGAAAATGTGGCCAGAAAATTGGGCAAACAAGATCAAAGATACATGTTTAAATGGTTTGTCAAATAAGAAGAGAATCAGTTCAGTTCAGCTGTTCACTCATGTTTGACTCTTTGAAACCCCATGGGCTGTAGCATGCCAGGCTTCTCTGTCCATCACCAACTCCCAGAGCTTACTCAAACTCATGTCCTTTGAGTCAGTGATGCCATCCAACTATTTCATCCTCTGTCATCCCCTTTTCCTCCCACCATCAATCTTTCCCAGCATCGTGATCTTTTCCAATGACTCAGTTCTTCCCATTAAGTGGCTGAAGTATTGGAGTTTTTACCATCTTTCCTTCCAATGAATTTTCAAGACTGGTATCCTTGAGGATTGACCGGTTTGAACTCCTTGCAGACCAAGGGACTCTCAGGAGTCTTCTCCAACACCACAATTTAAAAGAATCACTTCATTGGCACTCAGCTTACTTTATAGTCCAACTCTCACATTCATACATGACTAATGGAAAAAGCATAGCTTTGACTAGATGGACCTTTGTTGGTAAAGTAATGTATCTACTTTTAAATATTTTGTCTAGGGTGGTCATAGCTTTTCTTCCAAGAAGTAAGCATCTTTTAATTTCATGGCTGCAGTCACCATCTGCAGTGATTTTGGAGCCCCCCAAAATAAACTCTCTCACTGTTTCCATTGTTTCCCCATCTATTGGCTATGAACTGATGGGAACAGATGCCATAATCTTACTTTTCTGAATGTTGAGTTTTAAGACAGCTTCTTCACTCTCCTTTTTCACTTTCGTCAAGAGGCTCTTTAGTTCTTTGCCTTCTGCCATAATGATGGTGTCATCTGCATATCTAAGGTTATTGATATTTCTCCTGGCAGTCTGGATTCCAGCTTATGTTTCATCCAGCCAAGCATTTTTCATGATGTACTCTACATGTAAGTTAAATAAGCAGAATGAAAATATACAGCTTTGATGTACTCCTTTCTCAATTTGGAACCAGTCTGTTGTAACATGTCTGGTGCTAACTGTTACTCCTTTATCTGCATATAGATTTCTCAGGAGGCAGGTAAAGTGGTCTGGTATTCCCATCTCTACGAAATTTCCACAGTTTGTTGTGATCCACACAGTCAAAGGCTTTGGTGTAATCAACAAAGCAGAAGTTTGTTTTTTTTTTTTTTTTCTTTTCCTGGAACTCTCTTTTGTTTTTTTATGATCCAAGGGATGTTGGCAATTTGATTTCTTGTTCCTCTGCCTTTTATAAATCCAGCTTGAACATCTGGAAGTTCATGGTTCACATGTTGTTGAAGCCTGATTTGGAGGATTTTGAGCAGTATTTTGCTAGCATGTGACCTGCGTGCAGTTTTGAGATAGTTTGAACATTCTTTGGCATTGCCTTTCTTTGAGATTGGAGGGAAAACTGATCCCTACTGTAATACCTTACCTCTGAATCTACAGACTGTGTATTATTATTACATACGTTTTTGAAGTTTTCCCTGAGGATCTCATACACTTTGTTGTTAGTTTATCCTTTTGTCTTCAGTGACCATTTATTTTGTTATCCAAGAACACTGAGGATTTGAGATATTATTTCTAAACCTGGCATTTCAGGCAGAACTAATTTTATGACAAATGTCTTTCTAAATCTCTTTCTCTACCTAAGTCATGATGCTCCACTACTTCTGCAACCCCAAATTAAATTGGGTACATATGTTTTAGGGGTACAGTCAGAGCCATTACTATTTAAAGCAAACTTTCACTGTGGCAGTGTTTAATGCCAGCTAACAAAACTATCTGAAAATTTTGCTTCTAATAACTAAGTGTGCTTAAAAACTTATTACAATAAGGTAAATGAATAGAATGTGAAAATCTAAATTGAAATGTCATGTTGTAATGTATTCAGGTCATGTTTATATTCTTAACATTTTTAGAAATCAAGGAGAATTTGTCAAAAACAAAGCTCTTACTAATATTTAAGAACTTATAATTCTCTCATCACTTTCAGGCAGTCTGACATAAATGAATGATATCTCTGGGAAATGCTTTTTTATTAAATAGAGTAGTGAGAAAAAAAGCCACTTCTATAATGTTTATTAACTAATCTTTTTAACATTAGTGAGATCACCACCAAATATAAATCAATTGATTAAAGTATGTAAAACTTTGGAAGGAAACAGCAATAAATAATAAAAATCAAGAACTATCCCAAACAGCTATATCTTGGATATAAATCATTCTGTTATATCTGGAGAAAATGACAATATATGTCATCTATTAGCAATGTCTTCATGAATAATTTATCATACTAACAGTCAAGGAGTGATTTCAACCATATATTAGTGAACACATAATACATTTTTTCATATAGTTTCTAGTCTCTTTTCAGATATTCTCCATTGCTTACCTTCTACATAATAATGACTCACCACTCATTATTAGGAAAACCACTCAGTAGAATTTTGAGCTCTGTTTCAGGTAGATGCTATTCACTTTGGTTAAGTCAGTTTCTATCTCATTATCTTACTTTCTTCATCTTTGCTTCTCAAATTAGAGTTCAAATACTTATCGTGATATATGATAAGGTAGTAAGGTATCGAACCATAGGAAACTCAAATGCTTATTAATTTTTAATAAATAATTATAAATAAGTAGACAAGTTCTATGACTTTATGCAAAATAAAGCTCCATAATAAAGAAACCAATGGATTACTGAGAAACTTTTTCACACCTTGATCCAAGATTATTTTTTATTCACAGCACCCACATATATTAACTTATTAACATAATATTTTTGATTTGTTACTAATATACCCTCTTTTTTGGGAGTGCCAAAGGTTAAAGAGATATTTATTTCTGATTTTCAGTTACTTCTTTAGCTAATTAATATATTTTTCAGAGAAGCGGGAGCTCCAAAATGTTTCACTTTTAGATAACCTTTCCTCTCAGTTGACAGCACCTTTAATACACTAGTCCCTGTGCTCCTATGTCAATGTTATCTATTATGACCTGGTACAACTTAGAGAGTCCATGCTATACAGGTTTGTCTATAAATATTTACCTGAACAGTTGAATGGGATATTCTCTTTTCTTCATCCTGCAGCCATAGAACATGAATAGACGGAATAGCTGGGAGATGGGTGTACATCCCTTGCAGCAGACTCAGTGTATCAGAGACCTGATAGGGCTTGTCAGCCATCATCTGGATCAGTCTCCTACACTGGGCAGATGAATGACTAAAGATATTGTAAAAGTAGCTGTCTATTTTATTTAACATTATATCCTCAACACTTTTGAGTATTCTAAGGATCTATATATCATTATCAGGAATTCTATACCTGAGAATAAACTAAGATAGTAATTTTGATTTTATTCTAATTTCCAGACAGCAGACCTGCCAGATAAATAAGATCAAATAGATTATAAATGGAAGGATTACAACTTGCTATCTCTAGTGTCTGGCTTGTAACAAGAACTTTATATTTGTTAATGGTGACAGGATGTATCTACTTATATAAATAATAGCTCTTGGTATCACAGGTATGTGTGAACTGTGGCAGAATTTTCATTGTGAATTTATGGGACTCAAAGTTTAAATTATATACTGATCCAGGTAACAAACTTGTTTGAGTGAATTGAGGTTAATAAATCTCCTCAATGGAATATTTTCCTCCAATAATGACTTATCTTCTTGTTTGGTTTGTTTTAAGTCTGTGTGATATTTAGGTTACAAAGTAAGTAATCAACACTGAGAAAGTCACTGGACAAGACAAGCCTGAACCATCTGCTTTCAGTCACTTTTTAATCCAAATAGTATTTTCTGTGTTGTTATTAATCTTATGACTTTATGCTGAGCATGTAAAGGAAAGGATCAGAGTGACAATTCAGTGAAATTGTATAACATGGGAAAGGTCAAAGATATACAATCTAGTATTATCTTTCAGAGAACATATGAGGCCCTAAAATTCTGAAACCTAATTCCTGTCACAAAGCTTATAAAATGAAGAAAGAAAAAAAAAAAAAACAAAACCATAATCAGGCCCTTTGCTACTATCTAGAGCAGTAAGAGCCATAACAATTTAATCTGTTTGAATTACAAAGTCAGTAATGTAGTCTCTAACTCACAGTTTTATAATTAGGATTATGTTTGTACTCTGCCCTTAGTCACTCAGTCATGTCTGACTTTTTGCGATACCATGGACTGTAGCTCGCCAGGCTCCTTTGTCCATGGGGATCCTCTAGGCAAGAATACTGGCCTGAATGTCATTTCCCTCCAGGTTATCTTCTCAACCCAGGGACTGAAGCCAGCTCTTCTTCATTGCAGGCAGATTCTTTGCTGTCTGAGCCACCAGGGAAGCCCACGAATACTGGAGTGGGTTTCCTATTCCTTCTCCAGGGGATCTTCTCAACCCAGGAATCAACCCAGGGTCTCCTGCATTGCAGGTAGATTCTTTACCAGTTGAGCTTCCAGGGAAGTCCAGGATTGAGTTTAGTTTCCTTCAAATAAAGAATGTTATGTGGGTACTTTTTTTAATAAGCTTTGTAGTGCCCAATATGTTATTGTTTTAAAGGTTGATGTTTAAAAAATATGATATTATACATGTTTCAATGCCATTCTCCCAAATTATCCCACCGTCTCCCTCTCCCACAGAGTCCAATTAAAATAAATTTATATTAAAAACAAGAATAATGAGATAAACAACCAGAAAAAAATAGTCTCATCTTTAATATATTTGAAAATCTATTAATAATGTTGCATATAAAAACATAGCTGGTTTAGTATATAAAATACCATTGTTAGGCAAGATTTTCCAATTATTCCATTAAATTATTTTATACCATTTTACTCTAGTCACCCATTGCATTTATTTTCTAATTTATTTTTATTGTAGTTGAATTACAATATTGTGTTAATTATTGTTGTATAGCAAAATAACCCAGTTATACATTTTTGTTGTTGTTCAGTTGCTAAGTAATATTTGACTCTTTGTAACCCCATGAACTGCAGCACCCCAGGCTCCTCCATCCTCCACTATCTCCAGGAATTTGTTTGGATTCATGTCCATTGAGTCAATGATGATATCTAACCATCTTATTCTCTGCTGCCCACTTTTTCTTTTAGCTTCAGTCTTTCCCAGAATCAGGGGCTTTTCCAGTGGGTCAGCTCTTTATATCAGGTGGCCAAAGTATTGGAGCTTCAGCATCAGTCCTTCCAATGAATATTCAGGGTTGATTTCCTTTAGGGTTGACTGGTTTGATCTCTTTGCGGTCCAACGGACTCTCAAGAGTCTTCTTCAACACCACTGAAGAATTGATGAAAGCATCAATTCCTTGGCACTCTGCCTTCTTTATGGTCCAATTCTCACATCTGTACATGACTACTGGTAAAGGATAGATTTGTCTACACTGACCTTTGTTGGAAAAGTGATTTCTCTGCTTAAAAATAAATAAATAAATAAATTTATTTATTTAATTGAAGGATAATTGCTTTACAGAATTGGGTTGGTTTCTGCCAAAAAACAATATGAATCAACCATAGGTATACATATGTCCCCTCCCTCTTGAACCACTTTCCTATCTCCCTCCCCATCCCACCCCTCTAGGTTGTTACAGAGCTCTGATTTGAGTTCTCTGAGTCACACAGGAAATTCCAATTAGGTATTTATTTACATATGGTAGTGTAATGTCCATGTTACTCTCTCCATACATTCCCCCCTCCTTCTACCCCCTTCCCCCGTACCATTCCTATAAATCTGTTCTCTATGTCTAAGTCTCCACTGCTGCCCTGCAAATAATTTCATGAGTAACATCTTTTTAGTTTCCATATATATTTGTTAGTATATGAGATTTGTGTTTCTCTTTTTGACTTACTTTACTCTATATAATAGGGTCTAGCTTATATGCTGCCTAAGTTTGTCATAGCTTTCCTTCCAAGGAGCAAACATCTTACTTTCATGGCCGCAGTTCTTGTCCACAGTGATTTTGGAGACTAAGAAAATAAAATTTGTCACTCTTTCTACTTTCTATCCCTTCTATTTGCTATGAAGTGATGGGACCAGAGGCCATGATCTTAGTTTTTTTAATAGTTGAGTTTCAATCAGCTTTTTCACTCTCGTCTTTCACCCTTATCAAGAGGTTCTTTAGTTGCCCTTCACTTTCTGCCATCAGGGTGGTTTCATTTGCATAGCTGAGGTTGTTATTTCTCCTGGTGCTCTTGATTCCAGCCTGTGATTCATTCAGCCAGATATTTCACATGATGTACTCTGCATATAAGTTAAATAAACTTAAGTTAAATAAACTTAGGATGCTAGTATACAGTCTTGGCCTTCTTCTTTCCCAATTTTGAACCAGTCAGTTTCTCCAAGTCTGGTTTTAACTGTTGCTTTTTGACCACATATAGGTTTCTTAGGAGACAGGTAAGGTGATCTGCTATATTCCCTTCTCTTTAAGAATTTTCCAGTTTTTATGATCCACACAGTCAAAGGCTTTAGCATAGTCAATAGAGCAGAAATAGTTGTTTTTCTGGAATTCCCTTGCTTTCTCCATGATCCCACAAATGTTGGAAATTTGATCTCTGGTTCCTCTGCCTCTTTGACACTCAGCTTGTACATCTGCAAGTTCTCAGTTTATGTACTGCTGAATCCTAACTTAAAGGATTATGAGCATAAGCTTACTAACGTGTGAAATGAGTACAACTGTAATTGGAACATTATTTGGCATTGCCTTTCTTTGGGATTATGTAAATACTGACCTTTTCTAGTCCTGTGGCCACTGATGATCTTTCCAAATTTTGCTGATATAGTGAGTACAGCACTTTAACAGCATCATCTTTTAGGATTTGAAATAGCTTAGCTAGAATTCTGTCACCTCTACTAGCTTTGTTCATACTAATGCTTCCTAAGGCCCACTTGACCTTCCACTCCAGGACGAACCTAGGAGAGTAACCACACCATCATGGTTATTTGGGTCATTAAGATATTTTCTGTATAGTTCATCTGTGTACACTTGTCATCTCTTCTTAATATTCTATGTTTCTGTTAGGTCTTTACCATTTTTGTCCTTTATCATGCCCATCCTTGCATGAAAGTTCCCTTTATATATCTAATTTTCTTGAATAGACCTCTAATCTTTCCCATTCTATTGTTTTCCTCTGTTTCTTTACACTGTTCATTTAAGAAGACTTTCTTATCTCTCCTTGCTATCCTCTGGAACTCTGCATTCAGTTAGGTTTATCTTTCCCTTCCTCCTTTTCCTTTCACTTCTCTTTTTTTCTCAGCTATTTGTAAGGCCTTACCTTATTGCATTTCTTTTTCTGGGGACAATTTTGGTCACCACAGCCTCTACAGTGTTACAAACTTCCATCCATAGTTCTTCAAGCACTCTGTCTATGAGATCTAATCTCTTGAATCTATTCATCACTTCCTTTGTGTAATTATAAGTGAAAGCATTAGTCACTCAGTCATGTATGATTTTTGTGACTCCGTGGACTGTAGCCCTTCAGGCTCCTCTGTCCTTGGGATTATCCAGGCAAGAATACTGGAATGGGTTGCCATTCCCTTCCTCAGGGGATCTTCCCAACTGAGGGATCGTACCCAGGTCTCTCACATTGTGGGCAGATTCTTTACCATCTGAGCCACCAGTGGGTAAAATCATAAGGGATATGATTTAGGTAATTCCTGATTGGCCTAGTGGTTTCCCCCATTTTCTTCAATTTAAGCCTGAATTTTGCAATAAAGAGCTGATGATCTGAGCCACAGTCATTTCCAGTTTTTTTTTGTTTTGTTTTGTTTTTGTTTTTTTTTTTTTTTTTGCTGACAATATAGAGATTCTCCATCTTTGGCTGCAAAAAAATATAATGAATCTGATTGAAATAGAAACATCTGGTGATGTCCATGTGTACAGTAGTCTCTTGTGTTGTTGGAAAATGGTATTTGCTATGACCAGTTTGTTCACTTGGCAAAACTCTGTTAGCCTTTGACCTGCTTCATTTTGTACCCCAAAGCCAAACTTGCTGTTACTCCAGGTATCTTTTGACTTCTTTTTGGTGTTAGTTCTAAAATGTGTTGTAGGTCTTCACAGAATTGGTCAACTTCAGCTTCTTAGACATCAGTGCTTGGGGCACAGACTTGTTACTATCATGTTGAATGGTTTGCCTTGGAAACGGACTGAGATCATTGCATTTATTTTAGGGTTGGGTTGTACCCAAGTACATCATATCAGACTCTTGTTGACTATGAGGGTTACTCCATTTCTTCTAAAGGATTCTTTACCACAGTAGTAGATATAATGATCATCTGAATTAAATTCATCTCTTCCTGTCCATTTTAGATCACTGATTCCTAAGATGTCAATGTTCAATTTTGTCACGTCCTGCTTGACCAGATCTCATTTACCTTGATTCATGGACCGAAGTTCCAGGTTCACATGCGATATGTTTCTCTACAGCATCAGATTTCACATGTCCACATCTGAGCATCCTTTCTGCTTTGGCGCATCAGCTTCGTTCTTTCTGTAGCTATTGCTAATTGTCCTCTAATCTGGGGGCTCATCTTTCAGTGTCATATCTTATTGCCTTTTCATATTGTTCATGGTGTTCTCGAGGCAAGAATAATGAAGGGTAGTAATTTCCTCCTTTAACAGACTGTATTTTGTCAGAATTCATCATTATGACCCGTCAATCTTGGGTGGCCTTGCACAGAATGGTTCATTGTTTTCATATTATTTTTCATTATGGTTTATCACAGGTTATTGAATATAGTTCCCTGTACTATACAGTCGGACCTTGTTTATCTATTCCATATGTACTAGTTTGTATCTGCTAATCCAAAATTCCTAATCCCAACCCTCCCATCTCCTTCACCTTGGCAACCAGTAGTCTATTCTCTATATCCTTGATTCTGTTTCATAGATATATTTGTGTCGTATATAAGATTCTACATATTAGTAATATCATATGGTGTTTGCCTTTTTTTTTCTGATTTACTGCACTTAGTACAATAATCTCTAGTAGCATCCATTATTGCTTCAAATGACATTATTTCATTCTTTTTATGGCTGAGTAGTTTTCTATTATATATATAAAAAATACCACATCTTCTTATCCAGTCATCTATCTATGGACATTTAGGTTGTTTCCATGTCTTGGCTATTGTGAAGAGTGCTGTTGTGAACATCAGTTCAGTTCAGTTCAATCGTTAAGTCATGTCCAACTCTCTGTGACCCCATGAACTGCAGCATGCCAGGCTTCCTTGTCCATCCCCAACTCCTGGAATTCACCCAAACCCATGTCCATTGAGTTGGTGATGCCATCCAACCATCTAATTCTCTGTCGTCCCCTTCTCCTCCTGCCCTCAATCTTTCCCAGTATCAGGGTCTTTTCAAATGAGTCAGTTCATTGTATCAGGTGGCCAAAGTATTGAGATGACTCTATATCTTTGAGATAGAGTTTTGTCTGGATATATGCTCGTGAGTGAGACTGCTGAATCATATGGAAGTTCCATTTTTAGTTTTCTGAGAAACCTCTCTACTGTTTTCGACAATGGCTGCACCAACTACATTCTCACCAGTAGTGTAAGAGAGTTCTATTTTGTCTACACCCTCTCCAGTATTTGTTATATGTAGAAATTTTAACAATGGCCATTCTGATTAGAATGAGGTGGTACTTCATTGTAGTTTTGATTTGCATTTCTCTAATAAATAGAATTGAATGTATTTTTATGTCACACATTGAATTTAATTATCACAATCTTTTAGTTACTTTGAAACTGAAATAAATCTTCAGTTCCTATTTGTGTTTCATAGCATTGATAGCTTTGAGGAATCTGAGCCAATTTTTCTGTAGAATGCCCCTTAGATTTTGTTTACTGATGTATTCTGATGATTAAATTTTGACTGTGCATTTTTGACACTAATATCATATAGTTAATTTTTTATCCTTTTCAGAAGGTCACATTGGGAGACATGCATTATCAATTTAACCACATTTGTTGATGTTGAATACATTTATTTGTGCTTATCCATAGTTTCATATGAATTGAACCATGGAATATATATCTTTTGTGCCTGGCCTCAGTGTTGCCTATTTGAGGAACGTGCTCTTTTTATTGCTGAGTAGGTACCTTCTAAATCAAGTTGGTAATTTTAAGTAAAAGTCATATGGTAATATCTGAGATTTTGCTGGTCACACACTGGTCTCTATTATGAAATTAACTTAAAAAAAAAGTATAACCCTTTAAAAATATAAAGGCCATCTGTGGCATTCAAGTTGTATAACTATAAGCCCCAGTCCAAATTTGTCCAGTTGATTGTAATTTGCCAACCCATACAGTTTGTGAGTTATTGAGAGTATCTTTTGCTATTCAACTTTTGATAGATGTTTTGATTGCATTTTGTTTTGCAGTATTATTAATGAAATTACCAAGGGAATTTCTGTAGAAGTCTTTCCAGGGATATATTTACTTATTGTAACAAGATATCAGTTCAGTTCAGTTCAGTCTCTCAGTCATGACCGATTCCTTGTGACCCCATGAATTGCAGCACTCCAGGCCTGTCCATCATCAACTCCTGGAGTTCACTCAAATTCACGTCCATCCAGTCAGTGATGCCATCCAGCCATCTCATCCTCTGTCGTCCCCTTATCTCCTGCCCCCAATCCCTCCCAGCATCAAAATCTTATCCAATGAGTCAACTCTTCTCATGAGGTGGCCAATGTACTGGAGTTTCAGCTTTAGCATCATTACTTCCAAAGAAATCCTAGGGCTGATCTCCTTCAGAATGGACTGGTTGGATCTCCTTGCAGTCCAAGGGACTCTCAAGAGTCTTCTCCAATACCACAGTTTAAAAGCATCAATTCTTCGGCACTCAGCTTTCTTCACAGTCCAACTCTCACACCATACATGACTAGTGGAAAAAACATAGCCTTGACTAGATGGATCTTAGTCAACAAAGTAATGTCTCTGCTTTTGAATATGCTATGTAGGTTGGTCATAACTTTTCTTCCAAGGAGTAAGCATCTTTTAATTTCACGGCTGCAGTCACCATCTGCAGTGATTTTGGAGCCCCTCAAAATAAAGCTTGACACCGTTTTTTATCTGACACTGTTTCCATTGTTTCTCCATCTATTTCCATGAAGTGATGGGACCAGATGCCATGATCTTCGTTTTCTGAATGTTGAGCTTTAAGCCAACTTTTTCACTCTCCTCTTTCACTTTCATCAAGAGGCTTTTAGCTCTTCTTCACTTTCTGCCATAAGGGTGGTGTCATCTGCATATCTCAGGTTATTGATATTTCTCCTGGCAATCTTGATTCCAGCTTGTGTTTCTTCCAATCCAGCATTTTTCATGATGTACTCCGCATAGAAGTTAAATAAGCAGGGTGACAATATACAGCCTTGACATACTCCTTTTCCTATTTGGAACCAGTCTGTTGTTCCATGTCCAATACTAATTGTTGCTTCCTGACCTGCATATAGGTTTCTCAAGAGGCAGGTCAGGTGGTCTGGTATTCCCATCCCTTTCAGAATTTTCCACAGTTTATTGTCATCCACACACTCAAAGGATTTGGCATAGTCAATAAAGCAGAAATACATGTTTTTCTGGAACTCTCTTGCTTTTTCGATGATCCAGCGGATGTTGGCAATTTGATCTCTGGTTCCTCTGCTTTTTCTAAAACCAGCTTGAAAATCAGGAAGCTTATACATAACATTAATTTTACATTTTAATCATCTTAAATGTACAATTCAGTAGCATTAAGTACATTTACAGAGTTGTACTACAATCACCACAATCATTTCAAAATGTTTTCATCATATCAAGAAGAAACTGTGCTCATTAAATAAAACCTCTCTATTCTCCTCTGTTCCTATCTTCCTATTTTTTTTGTATAAATACCTAGATATGGAATTGCTGGGTCTTAGGGCAGGTATGTGTTTAATTTTGTAAGAAACTGCTGAAGCATTCTCTAAAATGATTATACCCTCCCACACACAATGCATAGGAGTTGTCAGTACTCCACTTCTTCACCAACATTTGATACTATCAGTCTTTCAAAGTTTTAATCATTCTACTGAGTGTGTTGCTGTCATTCTGAGGCTTAGGTTTCTCTATGTCTTAATCTACCATCCCCATATGTTCCCCTTGCATGATAAAAACCTGGTTCCTATCTTCTGTACAAATTGTGAGCAGGGAATAGAGGACATGAGAGTCAAGCAGTTTCTCAGGAGAATGTTGTTCACAATATGCCCCATCCCTTCCACTTCCATTACATAGACTGGTTACAGGGCCACAGGTAGCAGTAAGAGAAGCAGCAAAATGTGATTTTTATCTGGAAAACCTCTTGTGCTTTTATAATCCTGGAATTATAAAAGAAATAAGGAGAAGACTGGCTCTTTTAAAGATAGCTACCATATTCTTTTAAACTTTTGAAACATGTTACAGGTAGGTTTATTTGAACTTTCCTTTTCCAATATTAACCTGTTTCCAAGTAGGAATAAACTAATGTTCTATACCTTTAAAAACCAAAAAGGAATATGTGATTTAATATATTGGATACTCTGTATGATTTAAGATAATAATATTTCCCTATGAAAGAAGAAAAAGAAAAGAAAAAAAATACTCCTGTGTATTCTTGAATAATAAAGTATTAGCGATAATGGGGACTTCCAACAAGATCCAATGAGATAATAGTCATTTTCTCCACAGTCCTCTCTAATGAGCAATGATATTCTTTTCTATGGACAATTTTAGGTATGTGGGACCTGAATTTCTTGTAAGGCAGCCATTCAAATTCCATGCAGATTAAATGAATAACAAATTAATTTAGGGATCAATATTCATAAACATTTAATATTAATTAGTGTCAAAGGTGATGGAATTCCAGTTGAGCTGTTTCAAATCCTGAAAGATGATGCAGTTAAAGTGTTGCACTCAATATGGCAGCAAATTTGGAAAACTCAGCAGTGGCCACAAGACTAGAAAAGATCAGTTTTCATTCCGATCCCAAAGAAAGGCAATACCAAAGAATGTTCAAATTACTGCACAATTGCACTCATCTCACACGGTAGGAGAATAATCCTCAAAATTCTCCAAGCCAGGTTTCAACAGTATATGAACCATGAACTTCCATATGTTCAAGCTGGATTTAGGAAAGGCAGAGGAACCAGAAATCAAATTGCCAATATCCGTTGGATCATAGAAGATGCAAAGAGAGTTCCAGGAAAACATTTACTTCTGCTTTATTGACTATGCCAAGGCCTTTGACTGTGTGGATCAAAACAATCTGTGGAAAATTCTGAAAGAGATGGGAATACCAGACCACCTTACCTGCCTCCTGAGAAATCTGTATGCAGGTAAAGAAGCAACAGTTAGCCCCAGACATGGAACAACAAACTGGTTCCAAACTGGGAAAGGAGTATGTCAATGCTGTATATTGTCACCCTGCTTCTTTAACTTATGCAGAATACATCATGAGAAATGCTGGGCTAGATGAAGCATAAGGTGGAATCAAGGTTGCTGAGAGAAATATCGATAACATCAGATATATAGATCACATAACCCTTATGGTATAAAGTGAAGAACTGGAGATCCTCTTGATGAAAGTGAAAAAGAGGAGTGAAAAAGCTGGCTTAAAACTCAACGTTCAGAATACTAAGATCATGGCATCTGTTCCCATCACTTCATGGCAAAGAGATGGGGAAACAATGGAAACAGTGAGATAATTTCTTTCCTTGGGCTGCAAAATCACTGCAGATGGTGGCTGCAGCCATGAAATTAAAAGATACTTGCTCCTTGGAAGAAAAGCTATGACCAACCTAGACAGCATTTTTTAAAAAGAGCCATTACTTTGCCAACAAAAGTCTGTCTAGTCAAAGCTTTTGTTTTTCCAGTAGTTGTGTATGGGTGTGAGAGTTGGACTATAAAGAAACCTTGGTGCCAAAGAATTGATGCGTTTGAACTGTGGTGTTGGAGAAGACTCTTGAGTCCCTTGGACTGCAAGGAGATCCAACCAGTGCATCTTAAAGGAAACCAGTCCTGAATGTTCATTGGAAAGACATGCTGAAGCTGAAATTCCAATACTCTGACCACCTGATGCGAAGAACTGACTCATTAGAAAATATCCTTTTGTTGGGAAAGATTAAAGGCAAGAAGAGAAGGGGACGACAGAAGATGAGATTGTTGAATGGCATCACTGACTGGATAGACATGAATTTGAGCAAGCTCCGGGAGTGTGATGGACAGGGAAGATTGGTGTGTTGCAGTCCATGGAGTCACAAAGATTCAGAGAAACTGAGCAATGGAACTGAACTGGGTATCCAAAGAGAATTTTACTTTACTTTTTTCACTTAAGACCAATTTCTCATTTTCACACTTTTCAAATAACTGAGAATTTGGTGTGAAGTTTTAAGAGCTTTGCTGGTGGTTCAGTGGTAAAGAATTCACCTTCAATGCAACAGGCGTGGATTCAATTCCTGGTTTGGAAAGATCTTCTGGAGGAGGGCATGGCTATTCACTTCTGTATTCTTGCTAGGAGAATCCCCTAGACAGAGAAGCAAGGGGGAATATAACCCGTAGGGTCACAAACAGTTGGACATGACTGAAGCGAATAAGCATAGCACAGCACACTTATAGTAAAAAATTATCTTGGGTTAATATATGTTTTTAATTGATAGAAAAATAATTATACTCATTGTATTGGTTTAAATGATACCAATGAATAAAATTACTTACTTTAGATAATATTAATACTTTCCTTGGTGTTATCTTTTCAATAGCATATTATAAAATACAAATTTTATACTCTAGTAAAGTTGATTGAAAATTGCAAAGAAGTAATATCAGTGCTGAGTTAAATTCACCCATTCCAGTCCATTTTAGTTCACTGATCCCTAGAATGTCGACAGTCACTCTTGCCATCTCCTGTTTGACCACTTCCAATTTGCCTTGATTCATGTACTTGACATTCCAGGTTCCTATGCAATATTGCTCTTTACTGCATTTGGACCTTGCTTCGATCACTAGTCACATCCACAACTGGGTATTCTTTTTGCTTTGGCTCCATCCTTTCATTCTTCCTGGAGTTATTTCTCCAGTAGCATATTGGGCATCTACTGACCTGGGGAGGGCCTCTTTCAGTATCCTAGCATTTTGCCTTTCATACTGTTCATGGGGTACTCAAGGCAAGAATACTGAAGTGGTTTACCATTCCCTTCTCCAGTGGACCACATTCTGTCAGACCTCTCCACCATGACTTGCTCATCTTGGGTGGCCCCATGGGCATGGCTTAGTTTCATTGAGTTAGACAAGGCTGCGGTCCTAGTGTGACTAGATAGACTAATTTTCTGTGATTATGGTTTCAGTGTGTCTGCTTCTGATACCCTCTTGCAGCACCTGCCATCTTACTTGGGTTTCTCTTACCTTTGATGTGGGGTATCTCTTCATGGTTGCTCCAGCAAAGTGCAGCCGCTGCTCCTTACCTTGGACAAGGGGTATCTCCTCACCGCTACCCCTCCTGACCTGGAATGTGGCATAGCTAGCTCCTGTAGGCCTTCCCCTGACCTCAGATGTGGGGTAGCTCCTCCCGGCTGCTCCTGCACTGTTGCAGCCTGGAACTTTTGGATGCCACCCCTGGCCTCAAAAGCAGGGGACCATTTTATTTAATACTGTGGGCAGGAATCCCTTAGAAGAAATGGAATAGCCATCATGGTCAACAAGAGAGTCCGAAATGCACTACTTGGATGAAATTTCAAAAATGACAGAATGATCTCTGTTCGTTTCCAAGGCAAACCATTCAAATATCACAGTAATCCAAGTCTATGCCCCAACCAGTAATGCAGAAGAAGCTGAAGTTGAACGGTTCTATGAAGACCTACAAGACCTTTTAGAACTAAAACCAAAAAAAGATGTCCTTTTCATTATAGGGGACTGGAATGCAAAGGTAGGAAGTCAATAAACACCTGAAGTAACAGGCAAAATTGGCCTTTGAATACGGAATGAAGCAGGGTAAACACTAATAGAGATTTTCCAAGAAAATGCACTGGTCATAGCAAACACCTTCTTCCAACAACACAAGAGAAGACTCTACACATGGACATCACCAGATGGTCAGAACCACAATCAGATTGATTATATTCTTTGAAGCCAAAGATGGAGAAGCTCTATACAGTCAACAAAAACAAGACCAGGAACAGACTGTGGCTCAGATCATGAACTTCTTATTGCCAAATTCAGACTTAAATTGAAGAAAGTAGGGAAAACTGCTAGACCATTCAGGTATGACCTAAATCAAATCCCTTATGATTATACAGTGGAAGTGAGAAATAGATTTAAGGGCCTAGATCTGATAGATAGAGTGCCTGATGAACTATGGAATGAGGTTTGTGACATTGTACAGGAGACAGGGATCAAGAATATCCCCATGGAAAAGACATGCAAAAAGGAAAATGGCGGTCTGAGGAGGCCGTACAAATAGCTGTGAAAAGAAGAGAAGAGAAAAGCAAAGGAGAAAAGGAAAGTCATAAGCATCTGAATGCAGAATTCCAAAGAACAGCAAGGAGAGATAAGAAAGCCTTCCTCAGTGATCAATGCAAAGAAATAGAGGCAAACAACAGAATGGGAAAGACTAGAGATCTCTTCGAGAAAGTTAGAGATACCAAGGGAACATTCCATGCAAAGATAGCCTCAATAAAGAACAGAAATGGTATGGGCCTAACAGAAGCAGAAGGTGTTAAGAAGAGGTGGCAAGAATACACAGAAGAACTGTACAAAAAAAGATCTTCATGACCAAGATAATCAAGATGGTATGATCACTCACCTAGAGACGGACATCCTGGAATGTGAAGTCAAGTGGGCCTTAGAAAGCATCACTAGGAACAAAGCTAGTGGAGGTGATGGAATTCCAGCTGACCTATTTCAAATCCTGAAAGATGATGCTGTGAAAGTGCTGCACTCACTATGCCAGCAAATGTGGAAAACTCAGCAGTGGCCACAGGACTGGAAAAGGTAAATTTTCATTCTAATCCCAAAGAAAAGCAATGCCAAAGAATGCTCAAATTACACAACTGCTCTCCATCTCTTGACGATCCATGATATTAATGTACTTTACGATTAAATCGATTTTTGTTGCTGTCTCATTAGTTGTATTTGAAGTAGTGTTGGGCACGATTGAGCAACTTCACTTTTGCTTTTCACTTTCATGCACTGGAGAAGAAAATGGCAACCCACTCCAGTGTTCTTGCCTGGAGAATCCCAGGGACAGTGGGCTGCTATCTATGGGGTCACACAGAGTCGGACACGACTGAAGTGACTTAGCAGCAGCAGCAGCACACATTAGTAAAGTAATGCTCAAAATTCTCCAAGCCAGTCTTCTGCAATACATGAACCGTGAACTTCCAGATGTTCAAGCTGGTTTTATAAAAGGCAGAGGAACCGGAGATCAAATTGCCAACATCCACTGGATCATAGAAAAAGCAAGAGAGTTCTAGAAAAACATCTATTTCTGCTTTATTGACTATGCCTTTGACTGTGTGGATCACAATACACTGTGGAAAATTCTGAAAGAGATGGAAATACCAGACCACCTGACTTGCCTCTTGAGAAACCTGTATGCAGGTCAGGAAGCAGCAGTTAGTACTGGACATGGAAAAACAGACTGGTTCCAAATAGGAAAAGGAGTACATCAAGGCTATATATTGTCACCCTGCTTTTAACATCTATGCAGAGTGCATCATGAGAAATGCTGGACTGGAAGAAACACAAGCTGGAATCAAGATTGCTGGGAGAAATATCAATAACCTAAGATATGCAGATGACACCACCCTTATGGCAGAAAGTGAAGAGGAACTAAAAAGCCTCTTGATGAAAGTGAAAGAGGAGAGTGAAAAAGTTGGCTTAAAGCTCAACATTCAGAAAACGAAGATCGTGGCATCTGGTCCCATCACTTCATGGGAAATAGATGGGGAAACAGTGGAAACAGTGTCAGACTTTATTTTGGGGGGCTCCAGAATCACTGCAGCTGGTGACTGCAGCCATGAAATTAAAAGACGCTTACTACTTGGAAGAAAAGTTATGACTAACCTAGATAGCATATTCAAAAGCAGAGACATTACTTTGCTAAAAATGGTCTGTCTATTCAAGGCTATGTTTTTTTCTTGTGGTCATGTATGGATGTGACAGTTGGACTGTGAAGAAAGCTGCATGAAAAAGCAGAAGAACTGATGCGTTTGAACTGTGGTGTTGGAGAAGACTCTTGAGAGTCGCTTGGACTGCAAGGAGATCCAACCAGTCCATTCTGAAGGAGATCAACCCTGGGATTTCTTTGGAAGGAATAATGCTAAAGCTGAAACTCCAGTACTTTGGCCACTTCATGTGAAGAGTTGACTCATTGGAAAAGACTCTGATGCTGGGAGGGATTGGGGGTGGGAGGAGAAGGGGACAACAGAGGATGAGATGTCTGGATGGCATCACTGACTGGATGGATGTGAGTCTGAGTGAACTCCGGGAGTTGGTGATGGACAGGGAGGCGTGGCGTGCTGCAATCATGGGGTCGCAAAGAGTGGGACCCGACTGAGCCACTGAAGTGAACTGAACTGAATATAATTGCTGAGTCAAAATATTTTGCTTTAAAGTAAATTATTACTGAATGTTGCGTTAAACATTTAGATATCTAGGGTTTTATTTGGTCAGTAAATGTATAGTTGAAATTCTCCAGTTTATTACATTGGAAGATTAAGTGTAGCCTCTAAATTACAACTTAATCACTTCATTGAGGTCTTGTTGGATTTGAAGTCCTATGTAAATTCTTGATACAATGCAAAGCTTTCTAACTCACTCCAAAATACGCAACTTACATTGATGAACCACTTTAGAAACATTAGAAAGTTGATTAAGATGGAATACTGCTCACACATTTAGGAACTCACTTCCAGAATTTCAGGATTTCCTAGAGAAACATGTGCAGAGTCCACATGCCTTCAATGATGATTGTGTTACCTATTTTAGTAGCCAAAGATAATTTCTGTAATGTAAATTTTGATGTAATCATAGATATCACTACCAAGAATAAATTCATTCTGTGTTTTATATTATTTGGTGATTCCAGTTATCACAAAGGCTCTAGAAATAATCTTTCCATATTTTTATATCAATTGTTTAGTTTTTAATTTTAAGACTAAATATACATTATTAGGGATGACACGTAATCTGCTGCTGCTGCTGCTAAGTCACTTCAGTCGTTTCTGACTCTGTGTGACCCCATAGATGGCAGCCCACCAGGCTCCCCCGTCCCTGGGATTCTCCAGGCAAGAACATTGGAGTGGCTTGCCATTTCCTTCTCTAATGCATGAAAGTGAAAAGTGAAAGGAAAGTGGCTCAGTTGTGTCCGACTCTTTGCAACTCCATGGACCACATACAGCCTACTCAGGCTCCTCTGTCCATGGGATTTTCCAGGCAATAATACTGGAGTGGGGTGCCATCACCTCTGGACAAATAAGCTATAAAAAGATATATCATCATTAGTCATTATGCAAATATAATTTAAACCATAATGATATGTGACTACACACTTATTGGAATGACTAACACCAACACCAATAACAAAGTAACAGACAATGCTAAGTGTTCATAGCATGTGGAATAGAGTTCTTATACTTTGCTGATAAAAATGAAATATGAAACAACAATTTAGTAACAGTTTTGCCACTTTCTTACCTAATGAAACAACAACTCAGCAAATCCATCTTTTAGATATCAGTCCAAGAGAATTTAAAATATCCATTCATACAGCGACTGGTATGAGAATGTTTTAGAAGCTTTAATCACAGAAGTCAAAGACTAGAACAATAAGAAAGCTGCTTCTGCTGTTGCTAAGTCGCTTCAGTCGTGTCCGACTATGTGCGACCCGATAGATGGCAGCCCACCGGGCTCCCCTATCCCTGGGATTCTCTAGGCAAGAATACCGGAGTGGGTTGCCATTTCCTTCTCCAATGCATGAAAGTGAAAAGTCAAAGTGAAGTCGCTCTGTCGTGTCCAACTCTTAGCGACCCCATGGGCTGTAGCCTACTAGGCTCCTCTGTCCATGGGATTTTTCAGGCAAGACTACTGGAGAGGGGTGCCATTGCCTTCTCCAGAACAATAAGGAAGGAGTATGAATAAACAAATGTTAGTATATGTATACAACAGAATGCAACTCAAAAATTTTAAAAAGCAAGTGATTATGATGCATGATACAATGGATAAATCTCAAAAGCTTTTTATATAGTAAGTGATAAAAGTCAGTTTTATGTCAACAAATTAGATAATACAGATGAAACAGACAAATTTCTAGAAAAACACAAACTACCAAATCTGATTTAATAAAGAGAAAAGCTGAATAGATTTATAATGAGAGAAGATGTTAAAATAGTAATAACATTTCCCACAAAAATATCATGCTTGCCTGATAACTCAGTAGGTAAAAAATCCACCTGCAATGCAGGAGACCCTGGTTCAATTCCTGGGCCAGGAAGATCTGCTGGAGAAGGGATAGGCTACCCACTCCAGTATTCTGGGTTAGCTGGTAAAAAGTCCACCTGCAAGTGGGGAAGTCTGGGTACAGTCCCTGGGTTGGGAAGATCCCCTGGAGAAGGGAAAGGGTAGCCACTCCACTATTCTGTCCATGGGGTCACAAGAGTTGGACACAACTGAGTGACTTTCAAAAAATATTAAATAATTTTACTGGTGAAATCCACCAAATTTTTAAGGAAAAAAGTGATATCAATTCTTTTGTGGATTTTTTCCAAAGTTGAAGACACAGAAACACTCTAACTTATTCTAGAATCCCAGTATTATTGTGACATAGCAAACCAAGACAAAGTCATCACAAGAATAAAACTGTGGACCAATATCTTTATGAATATGGAAATGAAAATCCTTCAAATAAGCAAAAATAATCCAGTAACACATAAACAGAATTATGCATCATAACCAAGTGGGATTTATCCCAAGTGTACAAGGTTTGTTCAACATTTAAATGTAAATTAATAATAATACAGCATATAAAAAAACACAACTACCACAATGGATGCATAATAAGCAGTGATAATGTCCAACTCACATTTTTTATAAGAATATTGGACAAACTAGGAAGAGAGGGAACTTAGTCTATTAGATAAAGGACATCTATGAAAAATCCACAGCTAACATCATAATTAATAGTGAAGGACTACAAATTTTCCTAAGATAAGGAACAAGACAAAGATGCTCCCTATTTCCACTTCTCTTTCAATGCTGTTTTGGAGGATCTAATAAAGACATTTATGTAAGAAAAAGAAACAAAAGTCGTCCAGTTGGAAACAAAGGAGTAAAATTGTAATAACATAGGCTATGTATAAAAATATCCTAAATTTCCTAAAGCATGATTAAATACAAACTGAGCTAATATAAAGGTTCAGCAAGGCTGCAGACTACAATGTCATAAAAATGAAATATTTATAATGCTACAGCATAGGTGAACCTTGAAAATACAGTAGTACATGAATGAACCAGAAACCAAAGGCCCATCCATAGACTGAAAGCAGATTAAAGTTTCCTGTGGACTGAGATGGAGAGTGGGTGTAGGTGATGAGGCTAGAAAATGAGGCCTGACTTGTGATGAGATTTATTTTTTGAGTAATGAAAACAACAGACTGGTTCCAAACAGAAAAAGGAGTACATTGAGGCTGTATATTGTCACCCTACTCATTTAACTTATATGCAGAGTACATCATGAGAAACGCTGGGCTGGAAGAAGAACAGGCTACAATCAAGATTGCTAGGAGAAATATCAATAACTTCGGTATGCAGATGACACCACCCTTATGGCAGAAAGTGAAGAGGAACTAAAGAGCCTCTTGAGGAAAGTGAAAAAGGAGAGTGCAAAGTTGGCTTAAAGTTCAACATTCAGAAAACTAAGATCATGGCATCTGGTCCCATCACTTCATGGGAAATAGATGGGGAAACAGTGGAAACAGTGGCTGACTATTTTCTGAGGCTCCAAAATAATTGCAGATGGTGATTGCAGCCATGAAATTAAAAGACACTTATTCCTTGGATGGAAAGTTATGACCAATCTAGATAGCATATTAAAAAGCAGAGACATTACTGTGTCAACAAAGGTCCATCTTGTCAAGGCTATGGTTTTTCCATTAGTCATGTATGGATGTGAGAGTTGGACTATAAAGAAAGCTTAGTGCCAAAGAATTGATGCTTTTAAACTGTGGTGTTGGAGAAGACTCTTGAGAGTCCCTTGGACTGCAAGGAGATCGAACTAGTCCATTCAAAAGGATATCAGTCCTGGGTGTTCATTGGAAGCACTGATGTTGAAGTTGAAATTCCAATACTTTGGCCAACTGATGTGAAGAGCTGACTAATTTGAGAAGACCCTGATGCTGGGAAAGATTGCGGGCAGGAGGAGAAGGGGACAACAGAGTTTGAGATGATGGGTGCCATCACCGACTCAATGGACATGGGTTTGGGTAGACTCTGGCTGTTGGTGATGGATAGGTAGCCTCGGTGTGCTACGGTTCATGGGGTCGCAGAGGCAGACACGACTGAGTGACTGAACTGAACTGAACTAAACTGAACTGAATGAAAATATTTTTGAATTAGATAGTGGTGATGGTTTCACAACTTTGTGAATATGGTAAAAGCAACTGAACTGTAAGGTTTTTTTTTTTTTTTTCCTAAATTCTGTTTATTTTTTATTTTTTTTTTAGTTTTTTATTTTTTAAATTTTAAAATCTTTAATTTTAACATGCGTTCCCAAACATGAACCCCCCTCCCACCTCCCTCCCCATAACATCTCTCTGGGTCATCCCCATGCACCAGCCCCAAGCATGCTGTATCCTGCGTCAGACATAGACTGGAGATTCAATTCTTACATGATAGTATACATGTTAGAATGCCATTCTCCCAAATCATCCCACCCTCTCCCTCTCCCTCTGAGTCCAAAAGTCCGTTATACACATCTGTGTCTTTTTTCCTGTCTTGCATACAGGGTCGTCATTGCCATCTTCCTAAATTCCATATATATGTGTTAGTATACTGTATTGGTGTTTGTCTTTCTGGCTTACTTCACTCTGTATAATCGGCTCCAGTTTCATCCATCTCATCAGAACTGATTCAAATGAATTCTTTTTAACGGCTGAGTAATACTCCATTTTGTATATGTACCACAGCTTTCTTATCCATTCATCTGCTGATGGACATCTAGGTTGTTTCCATGTCCTGGCTATTATAAACAGTGCTGCGATGAACATTGGGGTACATGTGTCTCTTTCAATTCTGGTTTCCTTGGTGTGTATGCCCAGAAGTGGGATTGCTGGGTCATAAGGTAGTTCTATTTGCAATTTTTTAAGGAATCTCCACACTGTTCTCCATAGTGGCTGTACTAGTTTGCATTCCCACCAACAGTGTAGGAGGGTTCCCTTTTCTCCACACCCTCTCCAGCATTTATTGCTTGCAGATTTTTGGATCGCAGACATTCTGACTGGTGTGAAGTGGTACCTCATTGTGGTTTTGATTTGCATTTCTCTAATCGTGAGTGATGTTGAGCATCTTTTCATGTGTTTGTTAGCCATCCGTATGTCTTCTTTGGAGAAATGTCTATTTAGTTCTTTGGCCCATTTTTTGATTGGGTCGTTTATTTTTCTGGAATTGAGCTGCATAAGTTGCTTGTATATTTTTGAGATTAGTTGTTTGTCAATTGCTTCATTTGCTATTATTTTCTCCCATTCCGAAGGCTGTCTTTTCACCTTGCTTATATTTTCCTTGGTTGTGCAGAAGCTTTTAATTTTAATTAGATCCCATTTGTTTATTTTTGCTTTGATTTCCAGAATTCTGGGAGGTGGATCATAGAGGATCCTGCTGTGATTTATGTCTGAGAGTGTTTTGCCTATGTTCTCCTCTAGGAGTTTTATAGTTTCTGATCTTACATTTAGATCTTTAATCCATTTTGAGTTTATTTTTGTGTGCGGTGTTAGAAAGTGATTTAGTTTCATTCTTTTACAAGTGGTTGACCAGTTTTCCCAGCACCACTTGTTAAAGAGAATTGGAGAATCCCAGAGTTAGTAGAAGGAAAGAAATCTTAAAAATTAGGGCAGAAATAAATGCAAAAGAAACAAAAGAGACCATAGCAAAAATCAACAAAGCCAAAAGCTGGTTCTTTGAAAGGATAAATAAAATTGACAAACCATTAGCCAGACTCATCAAGAAGCAAAGAGAGAGAAATCAAATCAATAAAATTAGAAATGAAAATGGAGACATCGCAACAGACAACACAGAAATACAAAGGATCATAAGGGACTACTATCAGCAGTTGTATGCCAATAAAATGGACAACGTGGAAGAAATGGAAAATTCTTAGAAAAGTACAATTTTCCAAAACTGAACCAGGAAGAAATAGAAAATCTTAACAGACCCATCACAAGCATGGAAATTGAAACTGTGATCAGAAATCTTCCAGCAAACAAAAGCCCAGGTCCAGATGGCTTCACAGCTGAATTCTACCAAAAATTTCGAGAAGAGCTAACACCTATCCTCCTCAAACTCTTCCAGAAATTGCAGAGGAAGGTAAACTTCCAAACTCATTCTATGAGGCCACCATTACCCTAATACCAAAACCTGACAAAGATGTCACAAAAAAGAAAACTACAGACCAATATCACTGATGAACATAGATGCAAAAATCCTCCACAAAATTCTAGCAATCAGAATCCAACAACACATTAAAAAGATCATACACCATGACCAAGTGGGCTTTATCCCAGGGATGCAAGGATTCTTCAATATCCGCAAATCAATCAATGTAATTCACCACATTAACAAATTGAAAAATAAAAGCCATATGATTATCTCAATAGATGCAGAGAAGGCCTTTGACAAAATTCAATATCCATTTATGATAAAAACTCTCCAGAAAGCAGGAATAGAAGGAACATACCTCAACATAATAAAAGCTATATATGACAAACCCACAGCAAACATTATCCTCAATGGTGAAAAATTGAAAGCATTTCCCCTAAAGTCAGGAACAAGACAAGGGTGTCCACTTTCACCGCTACTATTCAACATAGTTCTGGAAGTTTTGGCCACAGCAATCAGAGCAGAAAAAGAAATAAAAGGAATCCAAATTGGAAAGAAGAAGTAAAACTCTCACTGTTTGCAGATGACATGATCCTCTACATGGAAAACCCTAAAGACTCCACCAGAAAATTACTAGAGCTAATCAATGAATATAGTAAAGTTGCAGGATATAAAATCAACACACAGAAATCCCTTGCATTCCTATACATGAATAATGAGAAAGTAGAAAAAGAAATTAAGGAAACAATTCCATTCACCATTGCAACGAAAAGAATAAAATACTTAGGAATATATCTACCTAAAGAAACTAAAGACCTATATATAGAAAACTATAAAACACTGATGAAAGAAATCAAAGAGGACACTAATAGATGGAGAAATATACCATGTTCATGGATCGGAAGAATCAATATAGTGAAAATGAGTACACTACCCAAAGCAATTTACAAATTCAATGCAATCCCTATCAAGCTACCAGCCACATTTTTCACAGAACTAGAACAAATAATTTCAAGATTTGTATGGAAATACAAAAAACCTCGAATAGCCAAAGCAATCTTGAGAAAGAAGAATGGAACTGGAGGAATCAACTTGCCTGACTTCAGGCTCTACTACAAAGCCACAGTCATCAAGACAGTATGGTACTGGCACAAAGACAGACATATAGATCAATGGAACAAAATAGAAAGCCCAGAGATAAATCCACACACATATGGACACCTTATCTTTGACAAAGGAGGCAAGAATATACAATGGAGTAAAGAACTGCAAGTTTTTAAAATGTGAATATATGACACGTGAATTTTATTTCAATAAGGAAAGCAGTTTTAATGAATGACTTTCTGAGGAGTTTGAATTCTCGTCCCCTTTCCTTTATTGATTCTTGCTGTTACCTAACAAAATTTTTGCCATTCTTTTGGTTGGAGAAAGTATTTCTTGCAGTTTTATCTCAAACTTTTATAATCATTATGAATATTTAATTTTGTTTATTAGGCATTTGTATCTTCTATTCATTAAGCTATTCATATTTTTCCATCTGAATATTGTTTTTATTTGCATGTGCTTTTTAATGGGGTAATTATATGCTTTTATTTTTATGGGATATAACTTTTCTAAGTTTTTGTATTTTTGGTTTTGTGGTATTCTATGATAAATGAAAGACTTTAATTTAAAAAAGCTTAAATTATCAATCTTTCATTGAAACTATTCCTTTTCAAATTTTGTTTAGGAAATCTAACACCAAGGTCATGATGTTATTCTCTTATATTCTGTTTCATAAATTTTAAGTTTTCACTTTCAAATTTTCCTTTAGTTCATGTAGTAATTATTTTTGTTCACAGTATGACTAAAACGTCACTGTTTTTTTTTTTTTTTATATTGAAACAACTCAGTTGTTTCTCTTGAATAGTTTAGCACATCTTTACAGATCACTGGAGCCCATTTTGCCATATATTGTGCAACATATGAATAATATAGGTCTTCCTACACTCTGACATTGGTATTTTTCTCTCTTTCTGCATTAAAACTTTAATGACTTAAACTTGTCAAATTACTTTTGCTTGTCAGGACTAGTCCTTTTCTTTTGTTCTTCAAGAGAGGCATGGTTATTTAAATTTTATAATGAGGATGCCAGTTCCACATAAGCGATGTTAGGATTTGTTCAGAAGAGCATTTACTTGATTCATCAGTTTTGGAAGTAAAGATATATATATTTTTTATATTTAGAATTGAAATCCATGGATATAGTCCTATATATAAGTTTTTTCTGCAGTTTTGGTTTAAAGATGTACCCTTTTCCCCTCATAGGACTTAAATAGCTTTTGTTAAAATGACTGCCATCCATATTATATAATTTTATATGTTTACTTCTTATTTTTCAAAATTAGTTTTTAGTCTAAAGCACTGTAAATAAATTTTGTACATTGGTCATATTTATAGATAACATTGCTAAAATATCTTAATGAAAAAAACTATCAGATTCCATATTTGATTTATTCTGTTTCATTTCTATACTATTATTTATTTTTGATTTTCTACTTTGGTTAACTTAATTATGTCAGATAGTAACTCATATAATGTTGTATAATAGTGACCTTTATGTCCTGATTCCGGATTTTTAAGTATTTCTAGTCTTTATGACATTTTTATAGATTTTTGTTACTAAGGCCCATTCATACTAGGACCCTACATATTAGATATAGAAGTTGAAACAAAATTTATGTTATAGAAGATGCTTTTCGCTAGGTGAGAAGGTACATAAGCACTCTTGTGAAAGCAACAGTGGAAATAAAACCACATACATTACAGAATGAGTTTTCATATTTTTCCATAGAAGTACTTTATTTAGTCTTGATGTTTTAATATTTCAAAATCTCTTAGGATTGAGGCTAATATCTAATCAAAATAACTAAAGATCATATATATTTCTTGAAAACCTACTGTATGCTAGTTGTGACAACATAATGATGCTTACTATCAGGGACTGGAGAATAAATATGAAGATAGCTTAGTGTGGAGACCTTTTTATTGAATAAGCAGCCCATCATCAAATTATTTCCTTTTGAAATTATGTGAGATCATTTGTGGGGTTATATGTCCACCCAGACAGAGATAATTTGTTGTTGAAACAGTGAGGTGGGAGGCACCATAAGGAAGAGGCCCAGAGAGATCAATACACACTCTCAAGATTAAACAACTACTTGGTAGTAAGAGTATTGTATATTTCTTATTTTATCATAATGCCATAACAATTGGTTGAAGGATTACTATGCGCCAGATATATAGGAAGATTTTTTTAAATGTATTTTCACAATCAGTCTCCACAAAAGAGCCACACATTTTAACAAAAATTTACATATGAGCAGGAATGGAGAGAATTTACTCATATATTGCCCAAATTCACTCACCTTTTCGAGACTACAGATGTGGAATGCGGATCCAGGCAGTCTGAGTTTAACTCTACTACTCTTGCCTGTTCTGCTGTACTGCCTGCTATGAATAGTATATGAATGGTAAACAGTTTTGTATTTAATACATATAAAAATGCCAAATCAGAAGATTTTTAAGCAATTTCCATTGCAAATTGTAAGTAAGGAATTTATACTGATGGATTCAACAATGCACTTTGATTTTGGCCAGCACTAAGGATCAGTATATAAGACAGTCAATTTCACTTTCACAACGCTTTAATTAGGGGTAAGAAAATTTCTAAAAAAACACTAGCTTTTCTTCAAAGAGTATTCTTCCAAGTGTTTTCTGAGTACACTTATTTAAGATTGATGTACCTATTATTTGTGCGGCAAAGCTACAGCTCTGTTAAACTTTCTATCAGGGGACAGTGAGAGTTAGAAAAGGTCCAACTGAGCTCTCTAGAAAACTCTTCCTAAAATCAACTCCTAGTTAGAATGAGGGCCTTGATAAATATATGCTGAAAATTTTTGCATGAATATTTAAGTGTCCTTTCTTCTATTATCTTTTTTATCTTTGTTGATATAGATGATACATTTACAGTTATATCTCTACTGGATTAGACTCTTCAACAGAAAAGTGAAGTCGCTCAGTTGTGTCCGACTCTTTGTGACCCTATGGACTGTAGCCTACCAGGCTCCTCTGTCCGTGGGATTTTCCAGGCAACAGTACTGGAGTGGATTGCCATTTCCTTCCCCAGGGGATCTTCCCAACCCAGGGATCAAACCCGAGTCTCCCGCGTTATAGACAGACGCTTTACCGTCTGAGCCACCAGGGAAAAGAAGAAGGCACTTCATTTATTTTGACGATCATGTTCCTCTTCTAATCTTGTTGCCTTTGCCCAGATTCCTTCCTGATACACAGCTTCAGTGACAAGTCCTCACCATGCTTTTACAGCCCTGCCTGACTAATTCCCATCTTCATACATTTGATGAAACATTTTATTAATAGCAGATTACCAAATTACAGCTCAGTATACAGATTATTTCTAGAAGCTGAACTTTTTACTGCTGCAGATGATTAGTCCTTAATTCTTAGCTACCTCTGAGGCAAGAAATGCATATATTAGTCTCTGTCCTTCAGTTCTTGACACAGAGCTCCTAAAACCCTGGGAAGCGTGCCAACAGAACCTTTTATTTTAACGTTTAGTCTTTCACTCTACTTCCTGAAGGAGAAGTCCTAAAAATACTGTAATTCTGAAAGTTATAAGAGCACGGGAGCATGTTGTGTTCTAAAGTTTAATCTTGACTCAGCTTCTTGACGCAGATCCTTAATATCCCTTGGAATTTCCTGTGAGGTAGCAATATCTTTTGTTTTAATGAGGTGACTCTTGATAGGCTCCTGGGTGTGGACTGGTCTTCAGAAAGACCAAACCATAATTCATTTCAGTTGAGTCGCTCTGTCATGTCCAAATCTTTGCGACTCCATGGACTGCAGCACTCTAGGCCTCCCTGTCCATCACCAACTTCTGGAGTTTAATCAAACTCACATCCATTGAGTCGGTGATACCATCCAACTGTCTCATACTCTTTCATCCCCTTATCCTCCTGCCTTCAATCTTTCCCGGCATCAGGACCTTTTCTAATGAGTCAGCTCTTCACATAAGGTAGACAAAGTATTGGAGCTTCAGCATCAGTCCTTCCAATGAATACTCAGGATTGATTTCCTTTAAGATTGACTGGTTTGATCTCCTTGCAGTCCAAGGAACCCTCAAGAGTCTTCTCCAACACCACAGTTCAAAGCATCAATTCCTTAGCACTCAGTCTTTTTAATAGTGCAACTCTCACATCCATTTATGATGACTGGTGAAACTGTAGATTTGATTATACAGACCTTTGTCGGCAAACTAATGTCTCTGATTTCAAATATGCTCTCTAGGTTGGTCACAGCTTTTCTTCCAAGAAGCAAGCATCTTTTAATTTCATGGCTGCAGTCACCATTTGTAGTGATTTTGGAGCCCAAGTCAGTCACTGTTTGCATTGGTTCCCCATCTATTTGTCATAAAGTAATGGAACCACATGCCATGATCTTAGTTTGTTGAATGTTGAGTTTTAAGCCAGCTCTTTCACTCTCCTCTTTCACCTTCCAAAGAGATTCTATAGTTCTTCTTTACTTTCTGCCATAAGGGAGGTGTCATCTGCATATCTGAGGTTATTGGTATTACTCCTGGCAATCTTGGTTCCAGCTTGTGGTTCATTCAGCCCAGCATTTCTCATGATGTACTCTGCATATAAGTTAAATAAGCAGAGTGACAATATACAACCTTGATGTACTGCTTTCCCAATTTGGAGCCAGTCCATTGTTCCATGTCTGGTGCTAACTGTTGCTTCTTGATCTGCATACAGATGTCTCAAGAGGCAGATAAGGTGGTCTGGTATTCACATCTTTTTCAGAATTTTCCAGTTTGTTGTGATCCACACAGTCAGGCTTTAGTGTAGTCAATGAAGCAGGAGTAGATGTTTTTTCTGGAATTCTCTTGCTTTTTCTGTCATCCAATAGATGTTGGTGATTTGACTTCTGGTTCCTCAGCCTTTTCTAAGTCCAGCTTGAACATCTGGAAGTTCTTGGTTCATGTACTGTTGAAGCCTTACTTGGAGAAGTTTGAGCATTGCTTTGGTATTTTGTGAAATGAGTGCTATTGTGCAGTAGCTTCAACATTCTTTGGCATTGACTTTCTTTGGGATTGGAATGAAAACTGAACTTTTAGAGTTCTGTGGCCACTGCTGAGTTTTCCATATTTGCTGGCATATTGAATGCAGCACATTAACAGCACCCTTTTATTAATCTATTGTATTATAAGCAAAAAATACTGTAGAAGGCAACATGTTTTAACTCTGATGGGGGCATTTATCAAGTCAATCTGGAAAATACCTCCACATGTAAATTATTTTCATTGTCAAGTAAAATCAAATAATGTGAGCAAAAGATAATAAAGTTAAAGTGAATTTCTCAGCTGATGAAATATTTTCTTATATCAGTAGGAATGTTTGTTTGTTTTTTTTTTTTTGCTATTTACCTGTCATATGTACTATCCAGGGAAGAAGTCATGTGTGTGTATGTGTGTGTGTGTGTGTGTGTGTGTGTGTGTGTGTGCTCAGTCCTGTCTGATTCTTTGCAACCACATGGGCTATAGCCCACCAGGCTTCTCTGTCCATGGGGCTTCCCAGGCAAGGATAGTGGAGTGGGTTTCCATTTCCTACTCCTGGTCAAGAGAAGAAGTTATACAAGGCCGTTAAACTAGGGCGTGAGAATCTTTGGGAAGCCATCTCAGAATTCTGTTTACCACACATGTGCTGTGCTAAGTCACTTTTGTTGTGTCTGACTCTTTGGGACCCTAGGGACCCTATGGACAGGCTCCTCTGTCTATGGAACTTTCCAGCCAAGAATACTGGAATGGGTTGCCATTTTCTCCTCCAGGGGATCTTCCCAACACAGGGATTGAACCTGCATCTACTGGGGCTCTTGCATTGCAGGCAATTTTTTTTTTTTTTTTTTTTTTTTTTTTTACTGTTGAGCCATGGGGAAGCCCACACATACCTTACCCTAAACTTGAATCCAGAGTTCATAAAAATCTATAGCTTTTTATTGTTGAAACATGGATCTTCATTAAAACTGATAGAGCCAAAATAATTTAAATATATCCAGATTTGGGAGAATGACAGTTAAACATGTATACTATCAGATAAAAATGAATCACCAGTCTATGTTTGATACAGGATACAGGATGCTTGGGGCTGGTGCACAGGGATGATCCAGAGAGATGATATGAGGTGGGAGGTGGGAGTGGGGTTCAGGATTGGGAACTCATGTACACCCGTGGCTGATTCATGTCAATGTATGGCAAAATCAATAGAGCATTGTAAAGCAAAATAAAGTAAAAATAAAAACTAAAAAAAAAAAAAAAAAGAAAATGCTAGAAATATCCAATGGAGCTTTCAGCAGGAAACCTCTTATTCAGGGAAGTTCAAAGCCCTAGGAAGCAATTAGAAATTTAGTTTCTAATTTATATTTTATATTAGAAGATTCTCAGTGTCATATATTTTTATTGGAGTTTATTTCATGAGTCAGTTTTGTCTTTTGCTAGTATCTTAAGAAAATATTTAGATGAAATTTGGATTTATTTCAAATAATGGCCATTCTCAAACCAATTAACTCCCCTGCATAAAGAAATCTTGTTTAGTTCCCATATCTAAAACAATAAGCATGTCATAAAATAAAGCAAAATTGATAAAATATCCTAATAACTTTTTTACTAATTTTTAATGAAAACATGGCACAGCAGAAATATATTCATTTAGATTAAATGAGAGTGAAATCTAAAGAATTTTAAAAGCATTAAAAGAGTAAAATATTACTGAAGGTGTTACATTTAAAATGTTAACCTAAAAATGTTAATACTGCCATTTACTTATTTCTTGCAATTTTATTTAAAAAAATAAAATAAAGCAGGAAACACTGCAACTTCACATTTCATTACTGAAAATCAAAACACAGTTTAAGAAATACTGTAGCATGTCTGGAGCTTCCTTGATGATTCAGTGGGTAAAGAATCTGTGTACAGTGTAGGAGACAGAGGAGACGTGAATTTGATCCCTGGGTTGGGGAGATATCCTGGAGGAGGAAATGGCAACCCACCCCAGTATTTTGTCTCAGAAATCCCCCTGACACAGGAGCCTAGTGGGCTATAGTTCATTGGATAGCAAAGTTTTGGGTAGTGTGTCTAGAAATACGGAAAGAAAATATGAGGTCTAAGCATATATTATGCAGGAAGTCTACCTGAAAAATCATGATGAAATCGCTACCGCCAGGACTGAATAGATAATTATCCTATTCTCAGTTCTTCATACAAGAATATGACCTGATGTTATCTCTTCCTTCCAGAATACTATCACTATAAGATTTAAATCCATGAGTGTGTGTGTATGTATATTCACTCACCCATGATATTAAACATAAAAGAGAATGTCAGAATCTTAATCTGTATTATACTTCTTCACTTAATTGCTGATGCTCAAGATTTACTTGAAGTTCTCATATAAATCTCAGAAACCTTCTTTGTGGAACATCAAGTATGTCTGATATAGAAGAAACAAAGTAATAAATTCATAGTGCTCATGACAGTCTAGTCCTCACATCTATGTAATATACATAGAGAACAATAAAGCTGAATTTTACAATTACATGATAGTCAAATTTCACTCTCACATTCCTTGAGGAAAGGTATTATAGCAAAAGGTGATAAGACCAAGGGCCTTGAAGGCAATTTCACAACAATTAAATAAAGACTATTAATGGACCTTAAACTCAGGGAATATAGTAAAACAAACAAACAAAATCAGCTATACTGCTTGTTTGGTCATTAGATGCAAAAGGATTTATAAGTAATTCATTGTAAGTATTAAAGACTCTTTTGCATAGAGTTAAGTGTTGAATTTATTTTTGCATATTTTTAAGATTCCATGAAACAGGCCAGTTTTAGATTAACAAAAAAATAGTCGTGATGTGTCCTATATTCCTTAAAAATTGGGAAGATTTTGGATTGACAAATGAGACTCTAGTCTTACTTTTTAATCTATTTACGCCAACTAATTCATGCAAATATAAGGTGACATGTATGAAATGCATTACAAAGTTTAGCTTTATTATTTTGTTTCAATAAATGAAAATAAGTTACAAGGAAAACTTTCATATTCTATATTTAAGGAAATGTGTGTAACTGTCAATGGAGGCAATTTATATGAGGGAAATACTCAAACACATTGTTTTGTTATAAAACCTACCATCATGTTGCAGATATTAGTTGCAGTAATATCTCCTCAGAAATACATTGCAGTTCGCATCTGGGAAGGTGTACTTGAAAACAACATACCATTGGTGTTTCTGTTCACAAAAATAGTACTTTGAAATTCCTAGCAAGGTTTTCATACTGAAATTGTCAAAAACAGATGTTCAAAAGACATTTAAAAAATAATAATTCCTTGAGCAGCCAGGCAGAATACTTTCATTCAGATATGACAACATATATGTAGTATATTGTCATAATTGGTTCATTACTTTAACTGCAATAGGAATAAAGATCTACATATGTATTTTGAAGCCATGCTTTTTAAACATCTGTTTCTACAATTGATATGGACAGGCAAATAGAGAAGAAAACTGTTTTTTTCAATCTTGTAATTTAGTTTATAAACACTTTCTCTTCTTTCCTTAAGATTCTTATGATATAACTGGAGTATTTTGTGGCTACTTTTGTGATATCACTATAACAATATAGAGTAACTTCAATCAGAAGCACTAAAATGAAGATATACAAGACTCAATCATGAAACATTTTGAAGTGCAATCACATCAGTTCAGTTCAGTCGCTCAGTTTTGTCCCACTCTTTGCGACCCCATGGAATGCAGCAAGACAGGTTTCCCTGTCCATCACTAACTCCCAGAGCTTGCTCAAACTCATCTCCACTGAGTCAGTGATGCAGTCCAATCATCTCATCCTCTGGAGTCCCCTTCTTCTCCCACCTTCAATCCTTCCCAGTATCAGGGTCTTTTCCGGTGATTCAGTTCTTTGCAACAGGTGGCAAAAGTATTGGAATTTCAGCTTCAGCATCAGTCCTTCCAATGAATATTCAGGACTGATTTCTTTTAGGATGGACAGGATGGATCTCCTTGCAATCCAAGGGACTATCAAGAGTCTTCTCTAGCACCACAGTTCAAAAGCATCAATTCTTCGGCACTCAGCTCTCTTTATAGTCCAACTCTAACATTCATACCTGACTACTGGAAAAACCATTACTTTGACTAGATGGACATCTGTTGGCAAAGAAATGTCTCTGATATTTGATATACTGTCTAGGTTGATCATAGCTTTTCTTCCAAGGAGCAAGGGTCTTTTAATTTCATGGCTGCAGTCACCATCTGCAGTGATTTTGCAGCCCAAGAAAAGAAAGTCTCTCACTGTTTCCATTTTTTCCCCCATCTGTTTGTCATGAACTGATGGGACTGGATGCCACTATCTTAGTTTTCTGAATGTTGAGTTTTAAGCCAACTTTTTCACTCTCCTCTTTCACTTTCATCAAGAGGCTCTTTAGTTTTTTCCTCTCTATCATAGGGTGGTGTCATCTGCATATCTGAAGTTATTGATATTTCTCCTGGCAATCTTGATTCCAGCTCGTGCTCCTTCCAGCCCAGCATTTCTCATGATGTACTCTGCATATAAGTTAAATAAGCAGGGTGACAATATACAGCCTTTACATACTCCTTTCACAACTGGTATCCAGTCTGTTGTTCCATGACCAGTACTAACTGTTGCTTCTTAACCTGCATAAAGATTACTCAGGAGGCAGGTCAGGTGTTCTGGTATTCCTATCTCTTGAAGAATTTTCCACAGTTAATTGTGATTCACACAGACAAAGGCTTAGGCATAGTTAATAAAGCAGAAGTAGATGTTTTTCTGGAACTCTCTTGCTTTTTCAATGATCCAAGGGACGATGGATATTTGATCTCTGGTTCCTTTGTCTTTTCTATATCCAGCTTGAACATCAGGAAGTTCACAGTTCACGTACTGTTGAAGCCTGGCTTGGAGAAATTTGAGCATTACTTTGCTAGCATGTGAAATGAGTGCAACTGTGTGATAGTTTGAACATTCTTTGGGATTAGAATGAAATCTGAACTTTTAGAGTCCGGTGGCCAGTTCTGAATTGTCCAATTTTTCTGGCATATCGAGTGCTGCACTTTCAAAGCATCATCTTTTAGGATTTGAAATAGCTCAAATGGAATTCCATCACCTCCACTAGCTTTGTTCGTAGTGATGCTTCCTAAGGCCCACTTAACTTCACGTTCCAGAATGTCTGGCTCCAGCAGAGTGATCACACCATTGTAGTTATCTGGGTCATGAAGATCTTTTTTATATAGTTTTTCTGTGTATTCTTGCCACCTATTCTTAGTATCTTCTGCTTCTGTTAAGACCATACCATTTCTGTCCTTTATTGTGCCCATCTTTGCATGAAATGTTCCCTTGATATCTCTAATTCTTTTGAAGAGATATCTAGTCTTTCCCAGTCTCTTGTTTTCCTCTTTTTCTTTGCATTCATCACTGAGGAATCCTTTTTTTTTTTTTTTAAATCTCTCTTTGCTATTCTCAGAACTCTACATTCAAATGGGTGTATCTTTCCTTGTCTCCTTTGCCTTTAGCTTCTCTTATTTTTTCAGCTATTTGTAAGGCCACCTCACACGACCACTTTTCCTTTTTGTATTTCTTTTCTTTGGGAATGGTCTTGATCACCACTTTCTGTACAGTGTCAGGAACCTCCATTCATAGTTCTTCAGGCACTCTGTCTATCAGATACAATCCCTTGAATTTGTCACTTCCACTGTATAATCGTAAGGGATTTGATTTAGATCATACCTTAATGGCCTAGTGGTTTTCCTTACTTTCTTCACTTTAAGTCTGAATTTGTCAATATGGAGTTCATGATCTGAACCACAGTCAGCTTCCAGTCTTGTTTATGGTGACTGTAAAGAACTTCTCCATCTTTGGTTGCAAAGAATATAATCAATCTGATTTCAGTATTGATCATGTGGTAATGTCCACATGTAGAGTCTTCTGTTGTGTTGTTGGAAGATGGTGTTTACTATGACCAGTGTGCTCTCTTGCCAAAATTCTGTTAGCCTTTACCCTGCTTAGTTTTGTACTCCAAGGCCAAATTTGCCTGTTATTCCAGATGTTTCTAGACTTCCTACTTTTGCATTCCAGTCCCCTATGATGAAAAGGGCATTTTTTTGGGTGTTTGTTCTACAGGGTCTTGTATGTCATCATAGAACCATTCAAATTCAGCTTCTTTAGTGTTACTGGTCAGGGCATAGACTTGGATTACTGTGATATTGAATGGATTGCCTTGGAAACAGAGATCATTCTATCATTGTTTAGATTGCATCCAAGTACTAAATTTCGGACTCTTTTGTTGACTGTGATGGCTACTCCATTTCTTCTATGGGATCTTGCCCACAGTAGTTTATATTATGGTCATCTGAGTTAAATTCACCCATTCCAGTTCATTTTAGTTCACTGATTCCTAAAATGTCAATGTTCACTCTTGCCATCTCTTTTTTTACCACTTCCAATTTGCCTTGATTCACGGACCTACCTTTCCAGATTTCCATGCGATATTACTCTTTACAGCATTGGACTTTACTTCCATCACCAGTCACATCCACACTGAATGTGTTTTTGCTTTGGCTCCGTCCTTTCATTCTTTCTGGAGTTATTTCTCCACTAATCTCCAGTAGCATATTGGGCAACTACCAACTTGGGAGTTCAACTTTCATTGTCCTATCTTTTTGCCTTTTCATACTGTTCATGAGGTTCTCATGGCAAGAATACTGAAGTGGTTTGTCATTCCCTTCTTTAGTGGACCATGTTTTGTCAGAACTCTCCACCACGATCCCTTCCTATTGGGTGGCCTTACACAGCATAGGCCATAGTTTCATTGAGTTATACAAGCCTGTGGTTCATGTGTTCAGTTTGCCTAGTTTTGTTATTGTAGTTTTCATTCTGTCTGCCCTTTGATGGATAAGGATAAGAGGCATATGGAAGCTTCCTGATGGTAGAGACTCACTGAGGGTGAAGTTGGGTCTTGTTCTGATGGGCGGGGCAATGCACAGTAAATTTTTAATCTAATATTATTCTATTGATAGGCACATCTCTGTTCCCTTCTTTTTGTTTGACCTGAGCTACCATTACCAATGGTGGAAATAATGAGGATACGGTGACCTCCTTCAAAAGTCCCATGCACATTCTGCTGTAATCAGTGCCCCTGACCCTGCAGCAGGCCACTGCTGACCCACACCTCTGCTGGAGACTAACGGACACTCACAAGCAAGTCTGGATCAGTCTCTTGTGAGGTCATTGCTCCTTTCTCCTGGGTCTTGCTGCGCACAAGGTTTTGTTTGTGCCCTCCAAGAGTCTGTTTCCCCAGTTCTGTGTAAGTTTTGGTGGCTGTTTGGGGTTAATGGTGACTTCTTCCAAGAGGACTTATGCCATACTGATGAACTAGAGCCCCTGCCCCTGAGACAGGCCACTGCTGACCAGTAGCTCCATAGAAGACACTCAAACACAATTCTGGCTCAGTCTCTGTGGGGTCTCTGGGTCCTGGTGTGCACAAGGTTTTTTTGGGCCTTCTGAGCATCTCTGGTAGGTTTAGGGTTTGATTCTAAACAAGATTTAGCCCATCCTACCATCTTGCTGGGGCTTCTCTTTTGCCCTTTGTAGTGGGGTATCTTTTTTTGGTGGGATCCAACATTCTCCTGCTGGCGGTTGTTCAGCACTGAGTTGTAATTTTGGAGTTCTTGCGGGAGAAGATGAGTGCACATCCTTGTACTCTGCCATATTCTACTCCTCCCCATTACCTTGTGAAATATAATAGAGCAGGCTTATTCTAGTCCTGAGACTTTCTAATTAAATTTTTTTTAATTATCTAATCTCTTGGCCTCCTCTAATAAGTAGTCTTTCTCTAAGGAACACAACTCCAGTATATATTTTCATAAAGTACTTGGGATTTGTGACTGTTGGAGAAGGGGAAGACAGAGGATGAGATGGCTGGATGGCATCATCAACTCGATGGACGTGAATCTGAGTGAACTCCGGGAGTTGGTGATGGACAAGGAGGCCTGGCATGCTGGGATTCAAGGGGTCACAAAGAGTCGGACATGACTGAGCAACTGAACTGAAGTGAACTGAAGTATAAATAAGAGTATTAAACATGTGCTCTCTTTTTGTAGGGTCTTCTAGGAATGTTAACAAATATGAAACTTTTAGAGTTCTCATGATGACTTAGTAGTGACTTCCAGATATTTTCTTTCATAAGGAATAAAAATGATATATTTCTGGATATGTCCATGTGGGAAGTTTAAATTCAATTGACAACTGTTCAGTTCACAATACAACACACCATGCAGCTTCCAGCTATAAGAACTAACTCATAATACCTCTCATTACAGCTCACGCAGCACCCAGAAGAGCTAGTGGCAGAAGTTTCCTTTGATGATACTCACTTGAGACTATCTCAAAACATTTCTTTTTTGCTGTAGATTTTAAAGCATAATTCTTTAGAATAAAACATCCCAATGCATCTTATAGACTCAGAGAATACCATGTATATAAGACTATGAGAATTTTTATTTGAATTCCTGAATTGAGGAACACACATTTGTCATGAAGCTTAGTACTATATGTTATATGCTTCTTTCATTTTGAGAAAAAGTTTCATAATGAGAACACATTAAAATAAAACTTTTAACTTGTAGGATGGGAAGGAAAAAGTTTAGAGATGTGTTAATGAACTTAAAAAAAAGTTGAGTAAACAACATATGTAATTACTCTGTGAGGAAATGCTGCTTAATTAAAACAGAGTCATTCTATTAGCATAAACACCTGCTGCTTATAGGACTCATTTCTTCCCCAAAATAACTGAAATCCTAAACATAATTCTCCCTCTAGTTCATCTCCTTGGGGAATCTCTATCTCAATTATTCTGCCTTAATCTTACATGTGCTGAAACCCCTCATAGTAATTATGATAGAATATTGTAGGATGCACAAAATTTTATGATGAAATGTCCTTGTAGACTTCATAGCTTTGTGTTTCACTCCAGAAGATAGAGGAGTAAGAGCATTCATTTCCAAAATATTCTAAATTCTGTCAAAACAAGCTTGAGAAGAGTACTTTCTTTCAGAACTTAAAGCACAATCTCAGTGTCATAATCAAGATTTGAGGAGTATCATTTATACAAACTGATCCTTCTAGAATAAGATTATTAAAAAATTTTATTCAAAGGAGTTATAAACTATATTTTATTCTGGAAACTCATTTTTAAGTTTTTATTTATTTTTTTTAATTTAAGCAAAAATAATGGTTTACCCACTTCTTCTACCCTTTCAGTTCAGTTCAGTTCAGTTCAGTCACTCAGTCGTGTCCGACTCTGCAACCCCATGAATTGCAGCACACCAGGCCTCCCTGTCCATCACCAGCTCCCGGAGTTCACTCAAACTCACATTCATCGAGTCAGTGATGCCATCCAGGCATCTCATCCTCTGTCGTCCCCTTCTCCTCCTGCCCCCAATCTCTCCCAGCATCAGAGTCTTTTCCGATGAGTCAACTCTTCACATGAAGTGGCCAAAGTACTGGAGTTTCATCTTTAGCATCATTCCTTCCAAAGAAATCCAAGGGCTGATCTCCTTCAGAATGCACTGGTTGGGTCTCCTTGCAGTCCAAGGGACTCTCAAGAGTCTTGTCCAACACCACAGTTCAGAAGCATCAATTCTTTGGCACTCAGCCTTCTTCACAGTCCAACTCTCACATCCATACATGACCACTGGAAAAACCATAGCCTTGACTAGACAGACCTTTGTTGGCAAAGTAATGTCTCTGCTTTTCATTATGCTATCTACATTGGTCATAACTTTCCTTCATCTGTCTTTTGTAACCACCAATCTGTTCTCTGTTTTGTTTTTTAGATTTCACATATAAAAGAAATCATACCATATTTGTCTTCATCTATCAACTTACTGCACTTAGCATAATTCCTTTGAGGCCCAGCCATGTTGTTGCCAATGGCAAAATTTCATTCTTTGCTTATGGTTGAATATTTCAATGTGTGTGTGTGTGTGTGTGTGTGTGTGTGTGTGTGTGTGTGTGTGTACACACACCTCAATTTCTTTATCCATTCATCCACCTATGGACCCTTAGATTATTTCATTTAAAGAGATTGCTTTCTCCATATATGCTTAATAATATGTCTATCTACTCCTCTTCTAAATTAAATAATCAAAAAAATGGGTTAAAATAGTAAGATAGCAATAAGTAATAGAGAATATTTACTGTGGCCCAAATGCTACAAAACATTGATATGAGTAGTCTGTATGTGTTTGTGGTTTATCTGTCAATCAGATTCAAATTATTTTAATTTTCCACATGAGAATAAAATTATCTAATTCACTTTTGGCAGCCTAAAACCAGCTCAAGCATAAGTGCTATTAACATACTTACTCTGTATACACATTTAAAAAGAATATTTAATATTTTTGAAATAGTGAATAGCAAGAAAACTAAATATGTAAGTTCACTATCTAGATATATTTAGTTTCTGGAAAAAGAGCAATATATTTAAGTTCATAGACATGTAGAGCATTCATGTCATTGACATATTGCAACACTCAAACAGGACCAAGAAGATCAAAATTAAAAAGAGAATGTTCTAACATTTCATAGCCCTGGAGTTATCACTATTAATAAGTATGTGTGTGTGTGTGTGTGTGTGTGTGTGTGTGTGTGTGTGTTTGTGATCATGTCCCCCCAAAAAGAGATATATATCTACAAATATTACTTTATATATTTGTATATCTTTTCAAATAGCACATGCAGATCTGTGTCTCTTATTTTATGACTGAACAGCATTGCAACACAGTCTTGTGTGATTACTCATTTAAATAGTTCTCTATTAACGGGCATTTTGGTTGTCATCTGTATTTTACCATTATAAAAATTCAAAGACCTTACTTGGTGTATTTGCAGTGGGGAGAGGAAGTCTGACTTTATAACAACATTGTTAGTGTTAGTGTGTAAATTTCAGTGAGTGACTAAGTGAAAATTGCTCAGTTCTGCCTGACTCTTTTTGACCCCATGGACTGTAGACACCCAGGATTATCTGTCCATGGAATTCTCCAAGTAAGAATGCTGGAGTGAGTAGCCATTCCTTTTTTTGGGGAATCTTTCCAACCCAGGGATCGAACCCAGGTCTCTTGTACTGCAGGTAGATTCTTTACCATTTGAGCCACTGTTGCTTTATTTTATACTTCTAATAAACTGAATCATTGTGTCTTCCCCAAAACAGTGTGTGAAACTGACTACTGTCTCATATTTTCACCACGGCTTAACATCATGGAAAGGAAATCCAAAAAAGCAAACTGGCTGTCTGGGGAGGCCTTACAAATAGCTGTGAAAGGAAGAGAAATGAAAAGCAAAGGAGAAAAGGAAATATATAAGCATCTGAATGCAGAGTTCCAAAGAATAGCAAGGAGAGATAAGAAAGCCTTCCTTGGGGATCAATGCAAAGAAATAGAGGAAAGAAAAAAAAAAAAAAAACAGAATGGGAAGGACTAGAGATCTCTAAAAAAAAAAAAAAATATTAGAGATACCAAGGGAACATTTCATGCAAAGATGGGCTCGATGAAGGACAGAAATGGTATGGATCTAACAGAAGCAGAAGATATAAAGATGAGGTGGCAGGAATGCACAGAAGAACCGTACAAAAAGATCTTCACGACCCAGATGATCATGATGGTGTGATCACTCACCTAGAGCCAGACATCCTGGAATGTGAAGTCAAGCGGGCCTTAGAAAGCATCACTATGAACAAAACTCTTGGAGGTGATGGAATTCCAGTTAGTAAAGCCATTTCAAGTCCTGGAAGATGATGCTGTGAAAGTGCTGCACTCAGTATGCCAACAAATTTTGAAAACCCAGCAGTGGCCACAGGATTGGAAAAGGTCAATTTTCAATCCAATCCCAAAGAAAGGCAATGCCAAAGAATGCTCAAACTACCACACAATTGTACTCCTCTCACATGCTAGTAAAGTAATGCTCAAAATTCTCCAAGCCAGGCTTCAGCAATACATGAACGATGAAATTCCAGTTGTTCAAGCTGGTTTTAGAAAAGGCAGAAGAACCAGAGATCAAATTGCCAACAGAGAGTTCCAGAAAAATATCCATTTCTACTTTATTGACTATGCCAAAGCCTTGTCTGTGTGGATCACAATAAACAGTGGAAAATTCTGAAAGAGATGAGAATACAGACCACCTGACCTGCCTCTTGAGAAACATGTATGCAGGTCAGGAAGTAACAGTTAGTACTGGACATGGAACAACAGACTGATTTCAAATAGGAAAAGAAGTACGTCGAGGCTGTATATTGTCACCCTGCTTATTTAACTTATATGCAGAGTACATCATGAGAAATGCAGGGCTGGAAGAGGCACAAGCTGGAATCAAGATTGCTGGGAGAAATATCAATAACCTCAGATATGCAGATGACACCACCCTTATAGCAGAAAGTGAAGAGGAACTAAAAAATCCTATTGATGAAAGTGAAAGAGGAGAGTGCAAAAGTTCGCTTAAAGCTCAACATTCAGCAAACGAAGATCATGGCATCTAGTCCCATCACTTCATGGGAAATAGATGGGAAACAGTAGAAACAATGTCAGATTTTATTTTGGGTGGCTCCAAAATCACTGCAAATGGTGACTGCAGCCATGAAATTAAAAGACGCTTACTCCTTGGAAGGAAAGTTATGACCAACCTAGATAGCATATTCAAAAGCAGAGACATTACTTTGCCATCAAAGGTCCATCTAGTCAAGGCTATGGTTTTTCCAGTGGTCATGTATGGATGTGAAAGTTGGACTGTGAAGAAAGCTGAGTGCCGAAGAATTGATGCTTTTGAACTGTGGTGTTGGAGAAGGCTCTTGAGAGTCCCTTGGACAGCCAGGAGATCCAACAGTCCATCCTAAAGGAGATCAGCCCTGGGTGTTCACTGGAAGGACTAATGCTAAAGCTGAAACTCCAATACTTTGGCCACCTCATGCGAAGAGTTGACTCATTGGAAAAGATTCTGATCCTGGGAGGGATTGGGGGCAGGAGGAAAAGGTGACAACAGAGGATGAGATGGCTGTTTGGCATCACTGATTCGATGGATGTGAGTTTGGATGAACTCCAGGAGTTGGTGACGGACAGGGAGGCCTGGCGTTCTGAGACTTATGGGGTTGCAAAGAGTCGGACCCGACTGAGCAACTGAACTGAACTGAGTGAAACATCATCTCACATTTAAAATTTCCTACCTGATTGTTCAAAAATGACATCTGATTTTCCTTTGTCTTACCCGCAGTTTTTGATACTGTTTGAAAGTATCCTAAGCAGTTAGTTTTAAATGTTTGTTATCCATACCTTCTGATATTTACAGCTGCTAATAATTTCAGCTAATATATTATCAGTTGTTTATTACAGTCCATGCATTGGCCCTAACCATACTATAAGTTTAATCCTCAGTCAATTTAGGAAGTTTCATCCTTATTCCTGTCTCACAGCCAAAGTAGTTAAGTCATAGAAATTGAATGACTATCTGAAGCTCATGTAGCAAGCCATTAAAGGATTCAGGATAATATGAAGTTGGGCAGCCTGACTCCGGACACCATGCTATGATACTCTGCTCTGTGGACTGTCTTGTAGAAGGGAATGGTAATACTCAATTGCTGATCTTACTGTCCAGCAAATAATTGTAAGATTAGTTCTTAGAATTGTTGTGATATCTAGTTCTCTTTCTAAATAAAATTATAGATAATAAAAGGGTTATTGTTTAGTCACTGAGTTGTGTCTGACTCTCCTGTGACCCCATGAACTGTAGCCTGCCAGGCTCTTCTGTTCATGAGATTTCCCAGGCAAGAATACTGGAATGAGTTGCCATTTCTTCCTCCAGAGGATTTTCCAGACCCAGGGGTTGAACCCATGTCTCCTGCAC